>NC_133176.1:57610000-57677500 GCF_049306965.1 Danio rerio | reverse complement strand
ACTATGTAAAAAGATGTACATAAAATGAGCTATAGTTATCTATGTATATAACAATGATATCTGAGATAGAATATAAACACAGACAGATAATAAACTTACAGACAATAGCCCCTTTCACACATACAGACCTTTCCGGAAAATTGCCGGCAATTTTCCGGAAAGGTTGTATGTGTGAACAGGCCCTTTTTGAAAATACCGGTAAATTCGTTCTGACTATTTTCCGGAAAGAGAAGTTGTAACATTACCGGTAATTTGCCGGAATGATGCGCTGTGTAAATGCAGAAGAAAGATTGCCGTAATAAGCGCGTGCACGTCTAGAACATGCTGACGTGAGACGTCTGCTTTAGCCAATCAAAACAGTCAGACGCATTCATGTCCGTGCGGTTTATGAGAATAAAAGCCTTTGAATATTTTTCCAGACACATTTAGCTGCTAGAAGTTAGTCAGATCACGTTTATATGTTCTTCTTAATGCCAACTGTGTAAATAATCATCGATGAGATGCTTATGATAAGCCGTTGTTTGTTTACCTTCAAGCTTTGCGTGTGCCTTTGAAACAGCCTGTGAGCGCCTGCACACGCACATATTATGAACATCTCGACATGAGAAAGTGATCCTGCGAAAGTTGTTCACAATATTGATCATCCACAGAGTTTGTAATTTAGTCAAATGTTTACAAATACAAGCGCAGCCGTTTAAAGCTCATTTGTGGTGAATGATGTCAGAATTTACCGGTATTTTGGAATGGATGTGTGAATGCTCTTTTCCGGAAAATTTCCGTAACGTCCTCACCTGTGTGAACAGCGCTTTTTTGAATATACCGGTAAAGTCGTTCCGGAAATTTTCCAGATATTTACCGGTATCACTGTGTGAAAGGGGCTAATGCTTCTACAGATGATCACAGGATGAGTGGATTGTAAGTGTCTTCTTGTATAGCGTATTCTTTTTAAATGAGGTAAATAACTGATTCTAACTGTCAGAATGTTTCTATGGCAACAACAAGTTAAAAGAAGCTAAATGACTAGGCATCAACTTATGGTTTCTGAATACTAATATTTAGTAGATGATCCAGCACAGAGACTATTTTCATTCCATAATTTATTACTCTTAGGTGATGCTCATTTTTTAGAAACACTGTGATAAAAGCTTCAGTATTTAACTCACAATTGACTTGACAACTGAATTTTATACCATCATAAGAGAGTTACCTGGACATTTACTGTAAAAATAAAGACATATGCTAATTTTACAGCAATGCAAGGGTTAAACAGTTAAGTTTTACCATTTTTTTATCTGTTCAGCCGATTTCCGGACCTCACAGGAGCACTTTTATCTTAGCTTAGCATAAATCATTGAATCAGATTAGACCATTAGCATCTCTCTCAAAAAAATCCCCAAGGAGTTTAGATAATTTTCCTAATTAAAGCTTGACTCTTCTGTAGATTCATCACATACTAAAACCCACGAACAAATGAAACACTGCTTTTTTCACGTCTGATAAATAGATAGGAACTAAACTCGGCCTACTTTTACCTCAAACCTACTTTTTAAAAAATCTGCTCCTTTAAAACCTAGAAATGTAAATTTAAGACCTAGAACACACTATTTTTAAGGTCTTAAGATTATGACTCTGAGGTTGTAGACTTAAATCAAAGATTTGAACACCCTCCTCACCTCCTCAAACCTCTTCGTTTTCGCCAATTCACAAACATGATTAACCATCCTGATGCGATGGTTCAGGCTGTACTCCGACGTGAGCTCCTGAATGAGCGGAAGAAAGAGAGTATGTAAGGAATAATATATGAGGTCATGGAGAAGCATAGAAGATGTTGGAGTATTTCTGACCATCAGGATGTCCAGTGTAATGATGTATTCAGAGGGTTTGTTGTCAGCTTGTTTATGGTGCGGCCTAGTGGGCCCGAGGCCAAAAATGCCCTTAAATTTGTCCCTCAACGACTCTTTACTGGGCTGTTTATTCATTTTAACAGCAGTGAGAGAGCCTGAAACAGAGAATGAGACATACTTTAGTGGCTTAGATAAGTAATAAAAAATAAAAAGCAAAAATGTGGGTGAAATCATTTAAACTTAGTCTAGTTTGCTATTATTTCATGAGTAAATTTCCATTTATTAAATATTACAAGTCTGACAAATGATTTAAAGTATGAGAATTTAGATAAAATATAACTGACAGGTATTAAAATTGTAAAATAAAACCGATAATCAGTCAAATACGACAACTTTATTCAACTTTTCTTTTATTTCTTCAGTTAATTTCAAATCTAATCATTTGTCAAACTTGTAATATTTAATTATAAATATTGATATAAAATATATTTGATGGGTGTTAAAATAAAAAAATATATCGGTTAAACCGATAATTTTTCCAAACAGATATGATTTAGTCTAGTTTGCTCCTATTAAACAAGTAATTTTCAATTGATTAAATATGACAAGTCTGACAAATATCTAAAGTATGAAAATTGAGATAAAAAATAATCAATGGGTGTTAAAATTGTAAAATAAAACCGATAATCAGTCAAAAATGACAACTTTAGTCAACCTTTCTGTTGTTTCTTCAGTTATTCTCAATTGATATCATTTGTCAGATGTGTATTATTGAAACTTTAACAAGTAAGTGATCCGACAGAATTTTACGAGTTTAAATCAGTGTTTCTCAACTGGTGGGTCGCGGGAACATTTTCAGTGGGTCGCGGAGTGTGTGGTCAAAATAACAACAAAAGTTTAATTTTAACCTTATTTTGACTTTTATTTTGAAATGCGTGCACGGCAACCCTACTGTTAGACATGTTAAATTTCTTTTAATTATAGAAACAAATATGTCAAAGCGCAAGTACGACCCCGAATATGTAAAGTGTGGATTCAAATATATTGATGACAAAAAAAGACTTAAATCCTCAGTGTGTCATAAGTAGTGAGGTGCTCTCACAAGAGAGGCTTCTAATTTAAAACGACATTTAGAAACCAGACAACATGTTTTATTAACAGTTCAGTTTAGTTCATGGTAACTGAACCTTTCCTTTCCCTAACTACTGTTAACATTATTTGTCGTTTTTACTTTGTAATATTTCTATAATTTAATACATTTTGTTAAATGACAGAGATAAAGTATTGTTTATTTGTAAGTCTTGGATGATTTATCGGTCACTTGTGTATGTTAGCAAACAAATACAAATTAATTATAATTCCTAAAATTGTATTGTAGCTCCTAAAAATTTGGGTTGCGGCTTAATGACCATGTAAAAATGTGGGTCCCATGGCCAAACCAGTTGAGAAGAACCCCTGGTTTAAATGACGGATTTGTTGAAGGATACGGGTAAAGTATAAAGATTTTAAATAACAATTGAAGAGTATTTTAGGACTGCACCAAATGAGGTAAAGATGGTTTTATTCATTTGTTCATTCTTAAACAATGACAACTTGTGACTTCGTCCCTATATTGTTTACCACGCTACTTTGAAAAGCAAGTATGACTTCAAAACAACATTAGCATGATTTAAATAGAATAATATATTGGTTAAACCAAACATTCTTCCAAACAGATCAATTTTAGTCTAGTTTGCTCTTATTACACAAGTAATTTTCAATGCATTAAATATGACAAGTCTGATAAATGATTTAAAGTATGAAAATTGAGATAAAATATAATCAACAGATGTCAAAATTGTAAAATAAAACCGATAATAAGAAAAAAAGACTAGTCAACCTTTCTGTTATTTCTTCAGTTATTCTAAATTGATATTATTTGTCAGATGTGTGTTATTTAAAATTTAACAAGTAAGTAATCCGACAGAATTTTACGAAAGTTTAAATGATTGAATCATTGAAGGATACAGGTAAAGTATAAAAATTTTAAATGACAATTAAAGAGTATTTTGGGACTGCACTGACTGAGGTAAAGATGGTTTTATTTTCGCACATTCAATAAACAAGCTTAGTGTTAGTTAATGATCACATTTGTGGGTGAACAGTCACTTTAAGATTTCTTATGCTATAAAAGACATAAAATAGTCCTCGAATAGTCTTATAGTAGAGTTTCTAGTTCAGAAAAAAGTAAACAACTTTGTAGAGGTAAAGTTGGTTTTATATTTAGATATTCAGACATTCTCCTTAATAATATAATTTCAGAAAAGTATTCTTGGAAAATTCTAAATAGGGAAATCATATTAGCAGCCAATGATTATCAAAGTACAGCATTGTTTACAGTCAATTAGATAGTGCTAATATTGTTTTGCAGTCATATTTACATGCTAATTCTGAGCAAATATTCAATTCGGCGAGGTAAACAATATAGAGACAGTTAAATGAACGAATGTGCAAATATAAAACCAACTTTACCTCAATAACAACTTTAAATATGTGTTCTCTGGGACATGTCACTACTGTTTAAAAGCACTAGTAGACCTCAGATCTGCATGTTTGGATTGTCAGACCTGAAATATCACATAAACCAGGGGTTCCCAAACTTTTCAGCTCGCGACCCCAAAAATAATCATATCAGTGGCTCGCGACCCCCATTTTTCAAGGTGGTTGTACTGTAAATATGTAAACGTTGCAGACACAACTATAGGCAAATATAAACATGAGCTTATTGACAACACAAAAATGCAATAGTCTATTAGCCATATAATGTTTTTTAAAGTAATTTATGGATTTAATTACATTTTGCTTTTAAAATTAAAGGCTGATGACTGATTGTTATTTTTATGTTGCTGTTACTTTAATGCAACTATTAACTATATTCTGTCGGTTATGAATAAAATATGGTAATTCTAATAGTTTAATAAAACTTATTTGAGTTTTGGATATCACCAAGCGACCCCTTGTCATTGTCCCGTGACCCCCCAGGGGGTCCCGACCCCCACTTTGAGAACCACTGACGTAAACAAACTCATCTGCAGCATAAACAACAATATATCGCATTAATGTTTTGCATCTAATGGCAGAAAACAATGCACAGAAGCCAAACGACTGACACCTCGTGACAGTCCAGTTCAACTCAAGCACAAAAAAGCCTACATTTATAAGTAAACAAGACTAGAACACGTCACCTAGATATAAACGAAGGCAATCACTGAGTTTAAATACATGCAAAGTCCCGATATCACGAAATAAACAAGGTTAAATAAATAAATAACGCAGGATCAGACCATAGACAAGCCAATGCAATAAACAAACAGTGTTATTTACCGTCTGCGAGGGACAGGTGCGAGATGATGATGATGACGATGTAACGTTAAATAAGTGAGTCGCCCCTGATTTGTGCATTTATTTGACAGCGTCCCCCAGCAAAACTGCCCTGCTCTCACCAGCCCCCTTTACTGCCCTCCGGAAGTCATGCTTAATGCAAAGGCATGCACTTCCTTTAAAAACATGTCATGGTACATGACTGGGTAGAGCAGGGAATTGTAGTTCAAAGCTCATCGAAGGCGCGTTCACTTCAGAGGCGCAGGCGTATTAAGAAACTACAGTTGACTGAGAACTTCACGATTTAGTTCCTTCTCGCGCAATCAAGCGACTCGGTGATTCTTCTAAATGATTCATTCAAACCGGTTGTTGCTAGAAGGGATACAGCTGCGGTCGGGAGGTAACGATCATTATTTAGAATATTGATTAAATGACCCATAAATTGTATTATATTAACGTCTACCCCTACTTTAAAACCATCTCAGAAATGTAAAAACAGTAATTATATCGAGTATTATTTGTGTCATTTATTATATTACTCATTATATTGTTTCTATTAACATATTAACGTTGTATACTATTATCATTTACACTTCACAGTAATGTAAAAATATTAATTATTGTTGTACAGTGTTACAAAAATTTATATAGACAAAATATTGATGAGCATCCGCAGCTGTATCCCATCTAGAGAAACCGCAGAGGTGAAAGATCCGATTCAAACGAATGATTCATTCAGGAGTCGGACATCGGTTTCCGAAAGCATGGATTGGGATGTTGTTTTTAGGAGATGTCTTTTAGTTAAACTGAGGTGATATTTGTTACGTAAATTCAGGAAATATCAGCTAATGTCGAAGCCACGCTGGACTTTATATGTATATGTTTAGTCGTTTGACTGTAAGAATGAACTCTCCATATTTCACATCAGCTGCGTTAGACTCTTCTGCAACCGAGACTATGGGGAAAAGTACTATAAATAAAGACGGAATCCGCAGACTGCGATCAAGAATGGCTCAAGGGCTCAGATCTGAAGATGATCCTCCAAAAGTGAAAGCAGAAGTTCAGGAGAAGAGTATTTCAGATGATCCAACACACGCACACAATCCTGCAGGTGAGATGAACTGCACTGAACTTTTCCTAAATATTATAAATAATCAATATTTATATGATTATTGATCTGTGCTCTTTATAATTAATGCATGTGACTTATTAAAATCCATGTGAAACTAAAACATGCAATGCTGGTTTTGCTAGTGCACATTGTTATTCTTTAGGTAAACATTTAATCTGTGCAAGCTAATCCACTGAAAAAAATAAAGTTTGTTTTAGTAATCTTCAATCAAAGGTAGACGATTTGCTTCTGCATTTGGAGTAGTGGTCCGTCTCTGTTGACATCATGGCTTCAGCTATTTAGCCACGCCCGTCTTACCCTTAGTTTGCTAAGAGGGAATGATGCGCAAAAAGAAAGCTCCACCCCCTACTCAATATTCCATTAAAAGGACATTAACATACTGCCACGACATTGTCAACCACGCCCCTCTTACCATTAGATTGCTATGAGGGTATGATGTGCAAAAAGAAAACTCTGCCCCCTACTTAATATTCCGTACATCAACATACTGCCACAATATTTTTAAACACGACACTCTTATCATTAGTTTTCTATGCGGAAATGATTTTCAAAAAGAAAGCTCCGCCCCTACTTAATTTTCCAACAACGTACTGCCACAATATTCTTAACCACGCCCCTCTTACCGATAGTTTGCTATGAGGGAATGATGCACAAAAAGAAACCTCCACCCCCTACTCAATATTCTGTTGGAAGTACATCAACATACTGTCACCATATTCTTAACCACGCCCCTCTTACCGTTAGTTTGCTATGAAGGAATGATGCGCTAAAAAAGAGCTCCGCCCTCTACTCAATATTCCGTTGGAAATGCATAAACATACTGCCACAATATTTATAACCATGCCACTCTTACCGTTAGATTGCTATAGGGAAATGATATGCAAAAAGAAAGCTCCGCCCCTATTTAGTATTTCCTTGGAAGTACATCAACATACTGCCACAATAATCTTAACCACGCCCCTCTTACTGTTAGTTTGCTATGAAGGAATGATCCGCAACAAGAAAGCTCCGCCCTCTACTTAATATTCTATTAGAAGTACATTAACATTCTGCCACAATATTCTTAACCTCGCCCCTCTAATTGTTAGTTTGCTATGAGTGAATGATGCGCAACAAGAAAGCCCCGCCCCCTACTCAATATTCTATTGGAAGTACATCAACATTCTGCCACGATAGTCTTAACCACGCCCCTCTTATCGTTAGTTTGCTATGAGGGAATGATGCCCAAAAAGAAAGCTCCGCCCCCTACTCAATATTCCTGAATGAAATATATATTTTTTTTGTATTTTACAGATTGTGTGAAATCAACATCCTATAACACAACCTCAAAAATGAAAGAAGAACCAGATCAAGCCCTCCTGTCACCTAGAAAACGTGGGCGGGGCCATTTGAAGGTGGAGTATGAAACAGAAGGGGTGGGGCTTAAGAGGGAGCCTTATGATTGGCGAACGCAGCTGTCATTTATCAGGGAGATGCGGAGCAAACGAGATGCTCCTGTGGACCAAATGGGAGCAGAGAAATGCTACGACACACAGGGACTACCTGAGGTGAGCGAGAACCAATCACAGATCAGCACAGGTGATCAACAGCCAATCAGCTTACCTTTGTCTTTCTTTAGGTGCGACGTTACCAGGTGCTGATTTCTTTAATGTTGTCGAGTCAAACGAAAGATCAGGTGACGGCTGGTGCGATGCAGAGGTTACGTGAGCATGGGCTGAGTGTGGACGGCATCCTGAAGATGGATGACGAGACCTTGGGTAAACTCATCTACCCAGTGGGCTTCTGGAGGGTAAATGACACACATGTATTCAAATCCGTGTATGTGTAAACAGAGCAACGTATTTTGACAATAGCTAAGTTTCCATCCAAAGTTGAAAACTTGAAAACTGCAATATGGCATAAAGATTCGCGAATAAAGCAGCGTTTCCATCCAATGAGTCAAAGAGAACAGAAATGTCACTTCCTGATAAACTGCACAGATATATACACTAGATATCGCATAGGGACCCTGAGCATGCGTCAATAGCGTCGCCACATTGGTACAGTGCTCCCAGGACAAATGTCATTCAACCGCACTAGTCAAGACAGTGTTATTACGTGAAGATGCAAGACTTTAGCGCTGTCTGCGGGTGTAGTAACGAGCAAACAAAGAAATCAAAGCACAAAGGCAGAACATTTCATAGGTAATATTAAGTTTTTTACGTTTTTGTATGTTATGAACTTTAGTGCTAAACAGGTCACGTTATTGATGATTATACAGTCTCTTACTGCATTCACCATAAGTAGCACCACTCGCACTAAATACCCAGCTTATGCTAGTTTTGTTGAATAAAATCAGCAAACAATGCTAAAGAAATATGACAACGATATGCTGCGCTGTCAGAAACTTGTATTATTGTCGGCTAGTGAAGGAGTCGTTCATAACGGAGATTCATTCACAAACGAATCGCTCCCTCCGTCAGTATGAGAAGTGAAAGCAGGAGAGGACGTGTGTTTCAGGACACGGATTAGATCAAATTTAATAGGGAGGGTGGACAGGGCCGGCGCGTCCATAGAGGCGACCTAGGCGGCCTCTATGTCCGCGACACCTCCCTCACCACCCGTGTCCTCAGATATATTCGCGCATAGATGACAGAATAGAGAGAGCGGCGTCAGCGACACCTCCATCAGCACGTGTGTTCTCATTTATATCCCCGCATAGGGCGGCAGAATTGAGGTCCGTGACACCCGCGCGTCCTCAGTTATATCCGCGCATAGAGCGGCAGAATTGAGAGCGCAGTGTCCGCGACACCTCACCTCCCTCCCTCAGCACCCGCGCGTCCTCAGTTATATCTGCGCATAGTGCGCTGGAAAAGAGGTCCGCGACACCTCACTTCATTTTCATAACTGGTCACTTTCGTTTTCACATTGGGGTTGAGGGCGGCATGATCGTCCTCTGCCTAGAACGGCAGTTCAGCTTGCTCCGGCCCTGAGGGTGGATGGTACATTTCCGAACACACAAACACAAGCTTCTTGTCAGGAATGCCAATGCAATCACTTATCTATCAATGTAGAAAAGTGATGTAAAATTATAATTTTCGTAATAAAAAAAAAATAATTACATAGTAACATCCAGGAAAACTCCCGATCATAGATATATGTGTATATGTGTATATCTCTGGCTTTGGATGGCCACAGTCCTCCACTGTACCTTGGTCCCGCATTCATTTCAAAGGAGCTCTACCCTGTTCCAAAATGGCGGCTCTATTGACGCATTCCTTCCAATAGACAACAACAGGGTAGGCGACATCTAATGTGTGTATATATATATATATGTATAAACTGGAGCTAAATATCAGACAGAAAAATGTAGTTTTGTGCAATAGGAGAAGCAGCTGTGGGACTTTTTTCTTTTATAATATGTAATGTAATGTGTGCATTTATATAGGGCATTCATTGTAGCCATACACGCAATGCGCTCCACAATCATGAGAGGGGTCTCTCCACACCACCACCAGTGTGCAGCATCTACTTGGATCATACAACGGCAGCCACATGACAATGGCGCAAGTGCGCTCACCACACACCAGCTATTGCTGGAGTGGAGAGATAGTGGTAGAGCCAATTCGGTGAATGGGGATGATTGGGAGGCCATGATCGATAACGATGATGAAGGGAATTTGGCCAGGACTCCGGGGTTACACTTCTACTTTTTACGAAAAGTGCCATGGTCATTTTTAATGACCACAGAGAGTCAGGACCTTGGTTTAATGACTTATCCAAAAGATGGCGCTCACTGACAGTATCCACTTGTTAAGTGGTGACGTGTTTGTGACGTATGTATACTGTTTCCGGGTCTAGGCCGCCATTCATTTGAGTGGAGAAATCAGTCGTTTATGATCACGTTTTTTTCCTATCACACATTAAAGTTAATTTTACATAAAGTCATAGTGTACACAACAATCTCTGGGCTTGCTGCATAACAAATACCAAAAATTGTACAATTTATAAAAAATTAATCACTTTCTGGCTTATTTCTTTTTATCGGATATTAGGCATGGACATATATACTGCGATCGTGATTTTCGAAAGTATTAAATCGCTTTGTGAACGTTTATTATTACCATTTCATGAGTCTCCCCTTTCAGTTGAATAGAGCGCTTGGACCTGGAAGCCGCTTCGCGTGACGTCACACTTAACAAGCGGATAGTGTCCCCTTCTCTATACTGGGGCATTAGAACTTACACAGACCACAGATTGGGCATCCCCTGCTGGCCCCACTAACACCACTGCCAACAGGAACCTATTTTTTCCCATGTGGTCTCCCATCCAGGCACTGACTAGGCTTAGCCCTGCTTAGCTTCAGTGAGTAACCAGTATTGGGCTGCAGGGTGATATGGCTATTATGGTGATATTAATAAATGAGTTGCACTTCAGAAGATGAAATGTAATGAACGCGCTGTGGTTTTTAGAAGAGTGAGACACTCTTTGGAAGTGCAGACAAATACTCAAGACAGTTCTGGAGGAAATAATAATAATAGAATAATAATAATAATACTAAACCACTGTGATGACAGACTTTGGCTGAGGGATTTTAGAAATGATCAAAACAACATTTCAGATGTTTTACAATGTACTGAAAACGCTGCTTTGTCCAAAAGGCTTAGTCCCTTAATTAATCTAAGGTCGCCACAGTGGAATAAACCACCAACTTATCCAGCATATGTTTTACGCAGCGGATGCCCTTCACTGGGAAACCTCCATACAAACTCATTCACACTCAGGGCCGGCCCGTGGCATAGGCAGTATAGGCAAATGCTAAGGGCGCTGTACATCCAGGGGGGCGCCAGAAATGAGCGCGGTTAAGTTGGTTTTGTTTTCGATATTCCTGACACATTCAGTTATAGACGGCAATAACTCAAAAACCTCTTACTCTAAAAACATCTAAAGTGTGTTTCCTACAAAAAGAAAAAGCTGTTAATGTTTCACAGCTGTCTTTTTCTTTTCTTTTTTTTTTTGCTCGACATTACGACCACTGCCCTCGCAGTATGCATTTAGCCGGGAGAGCTCGCTCTCAGTAAGGGACCGTCGGAAATGTGCTTTTTTTTTTTTTTCTTTTTTTTTTGCTCCGTCCTGTTTTTTTCCGTTTTCTCCCCACTTTATTTTAAACACAGCTAATTTTCTCTAAAATGAGCACAAACACTTACTAAATTAGTTGGATGCTTTCATTATAGATCTGTGCATTCTTACCTTAACACCTCTGTTATCAAACAAACACAATGCGAGATTCATTTGCTGCTCTTCACTAAATAACTATAGTAACTTTAATCAATATGCAAATACAATTAAAAGTGAAATAGATTTTATAGCTTTATTTAATTTCAGTGTAGGCCATCAATTTTAATAGGCTAAACCTTTTATTTTATTGTCAATATTTTGTAGTGTTTGCTATGTATTCTATCATTTGAAGCTATTTGTTGTCCCATTTTTTATACATTCCAACGTTTTATACATTCCAACGTTATTATATGATCTGTTTAACAAAATCACATGACTTATGATGCACTATGCTGAAATTAAACAGTAAATGTTTTTCCATCGTAGTTTACAGCTTCTGACAAAACCTAAATGTATATTGCACAAAGCAATGATTTGTATTGTATTCTATTGATCGCTCATTCTTGATTGCTCTACTTGTTTTTTTAAAGGCACCACAGGGCAGTGTAGTTCAATTGATGTATGTCATTATATTGTAATTTCAGTTTGTATGCTGTTGTTATTAAAAAATAATTAAAGGAAAAGCTTGATGATCAAAACATAGCTAATCAAAACTTAACCCCTGTTTTAGACAAAGGTGAAGTACATCAAACAGGCCACAGCTCTAATCCAGCAGGAGTTCGGTGGAGACATCCCTAATACAGTAGAGGGTCTGATACGTCTACCGGGCGTTGGACCTAAGATGGCCCACCTGGCCATGGACATTGCCTGGAATCAGGTTTCAGGCATTGGTAAGCGGGAAGTTAACACCTTAAAGTCCGCATGAACCAGAAGCTGCAACCTTTTTTCTCATATTGTGATGCAGTTCCTGGAGAAACAGAATATTAAATGAGGAAACAGTGGGCGTGGCTTGTTTTTTCAACTATACATTTATTATGCTGATTGGATGTAGTAAATTAGCCCTTTTATTCTGAAAGATGGGGAAAATGGTCTGGGTAAAGTTATTACAACCTAACAGAATTCTCCTGCTCACCATATCTGTTTGTTGTCAAAACTGACAGCTGGAGGGGTGTGGTTAAGTATGTTAGCCACGCCCAATACCTCAGACAGACCTAGGCTGTTTCTCAATATGCGTTCTTCAGCGGTCTTGCGTCCTCGTGTTCTCGTGAAACGTCATCAACAGCTGCCTAAGTTCAGTTCCAATACTCAAGACCGTAAGTACGGAGGACGCGTGAAACTTCCCGGATGTGTTGTTGATATCAAGGACGCACCGATGCAGACTTTAGCACCGAACTCGCTCTGGAAGTCCCAGAAGTCATTGCGGCTGGAGGTGGGAAGCGCAGCATTTTATCTAGATTTATTATTAAAGTTCATAGATATGAACTATTTACCTCAGGAGTTTCCGTAAATGAAACGGTGAAAGTAAACATTAACATGAACATCTTAATAAAGGAATAAACACATTAAGGGTTGTTTGTTTGCTGAAATTCGTATTAAAATCTGTTTTATTTATATTGTGCAGAGTATATTTATAATGTTTTTATGCAAAGTATATATTTTGAAAAGAGGAAAAACAATAAATCTTTGTATGAGTGCTGTAATGTTTAAATAATTTACTATTTAAAACACGTGAAGGTCATGTGACCATCAGGAAGAACGCAGCACCTCAATTCTTAAAGGACGCGTTCTCTGCCCTCGCGGTCTCCTGAGTTCGTTCTTTCGAGGACACCCGGCAAGACCGCTCTCCACAAGAACACAAGTCCGTTCTTGGAATTGAGAAACAGCACTAATCTGAGAATTTAACTCAAAACAAACAGGAAGTGCATTTTCAGATTTTAATTTTAGATTACTAAGAACATTTTCTTTTTCTTCATAATGACATGCACGGATGAATTGTTCACCACAAAACTAGCTGACAAAATCAAATGATTAGTTTTGATTTTATTTATACTTTAAGTCTAAACACAAAGATACTTTGGTCAAGCCAGTGTAAGTAAAGGCACATTAGATAATTTAGATAATGTATTCATTACAAACAAAGGCGTAGTTTGATGATGGTGTGACTAAGTGTGGAATTAGGGGAGTTGTAGTCTTCATCATTTTACAGGACTCCTCCTGAAATCATGTTGATGGTTGAGTAAAGTATTGAACGCTTACTATCATGGTAGTATGAAGCAGAGTAAAGCTGAAAACCGTGGAAGTGAAACATAAGAAACGCAATTGCTGGTGAGACGAGTATATAGTGTTCATGCAAAGCATCCTATAATATTTACTCAATGAGACCTTTAAAGGTCTTGTTAAATGAAAATACAGTTTTTTAGATGTTAGAATCAGATATGTATAAGCTAGTGTGCTCCAAAACAGATACAAAATTCACGTTTAGAAGAAATAAAACTGATATAAACCTCCAAAGTTTGCAGTTTGTTACTTCAGCCTAAATGGATCAGTGATTTTATTCACCTCACCTCATATTTCAGTTTCTCATCAAATCTTCTGACCAATCATATGCTCTCTAGTATCTAACATACCCCGCCCCCTTCTTCTCATTTGCTTCTCATGTAATGCGCTTGAGCTCAACCACTCTGACTGGCAGAGCTGTGTTAAAAACAAAATGCCATTGGCTGTTTTTATAAAAGGGGAGGGGCAAATCTATGCCCCACCCTCTTGTTATTTTCAGTTGAGATTGCATCAAAACACTGCACATTTCAAAGCACTTCATGGGACCTTTAAATTGGAAGTTGTTTTCTGAGTGTGTGTATGTTTGTGTAGGTGTTGACACCCACGTGCATCGAATTTCAAACCGCCTCGGATGGACCAAGAAGGAGACCAAGACACCAGAGGAGACACGGAGAGCTCTTGAGGAGTGGTTGCCACGGTAACCTCTATTTTCGCTCCTGTTGTTGCTAACGTTCATCTCTAATAGACAAACTATTTCTATTGAGCATCATGACTTTTCTTGTAGAGATCTGTGGAGCGAGATCAACTGGCTGCTGGTGGGCTTCGGGCAGCAGGTGTGTTTACCTGTTGGACCGTTGTGCTCCGTGTGTTTAAACCAGCACACCTGTCCCTCCGCACACCGATCATCTCCCAGCAAGAAGATCAAGTCCAGCCCTGCAAAACCCAACAACAAGCTAGCATCTCCGACAGCGCTGGTTAAAGAGGAACCAGAGGACACATCTGCACAAAGAGTCTCACATCAGAGAAGGAAAAACACCGGCCCACAGGTGAAGCTGTGCTATATGACAATATACAGATGAAGCCTAAATTATTAGCCCGCCTGTATATTTCTGTTTAACTGAGAGAAGATTATATTACATATTTCTAAACGTAATAGTTTTAATAGCTCATTTCTAATCACTGATTTCGTTTATCTTTGCCATGACAGTAAATAATATTTAACTACATATTTTTAAGGCACTAGTATTCAGCTTAAACTGACATTTAAAGACTTAACTAGGTTAATTAGGGCAAGTCATTGTATAACAGTGGTTTGTTCGGTAGACAATGGAAAAAACATTGCTTAAAGAGCACCTATGGTAAAAATCATCTTTTGTAAGCTGTTTGCACAGAACAGTCTGTAAATGTCACATCCGTCAGTGACCACCTGAGGGCGCTGTAGTGCATCAGGACTCAGAAGGCACTACAGCGTCCCAAAAAGACTACAATTCCATACATACCACGCGCATACACCGGAACACACACACTGATCTGTCATCACATCTGTTCTGTGTTACCGTTGATTATCTGGACTATATATTCCATCATTCCACCGTTGTTTGTTATCGCGTTGATTGTCTTTCTTGTCTCCAGTTCCAGTAAGTCTGTTATTCCGAGTTGTTGTTCTTGATCTTGTTCTTGTTTCTTGCTATAGTCTAGTTCGTGTTTATCAGCCTTAGTTTCTTGTTTTGTTTGTTTGTTTGTTACTTTGCACATTGATATTTTTGGATTTTTGTTCACTGTTTTTGCACTATATTATATAAAAATCTGCACTTGAGTCCGCTATCTTTTGTTCCCATTTTTGTTATTGTTTTGATCACTTTAAACGTGACAGTAGATATAGAGTCCTCAGTCATATTGGAGTGATATAAAGACAATAAGCCTCTTTTTTTTAATTTACTGACGTTAAAATAGGATCCAAATCCCTCCCATTTTGAGGCCGACCGCAACGTGACGTAGGAGTGTGGTTTCCCCGCCAACCGAATTGATATACAGCCGCATATTAACATGTCTTCGTAATAATGCGTATGCTGCCCTTAGTCACAACGCGAAGGCTGAGGTTCCTTTTTCACAGATGTTTAATGCACTTATCGACACAGATGCCGACATCAACACCGTAGAACTGTATAAATGATTACAATAACAACATCAGATACATTCACATACATAAGGATTAAGCATATATCTTTAAAATAATTAATGAACAAAAATACATTCACATACCACTTTGCCTGCTTGTAAACTAAGAGAGGAGGGATACATCCTTCGAATTCTTGATTATAGCACTAATAACTTACAAAAGAAACGTCCTTAAATCTTGCCGTTACTTTCCTCTTTCACTTTCATGCGAGTGCCAAACCCGGAAGTAGGATTGTAGCTGGGCAAGATGGGAATGAAATTAAAAAACGTCCAAAACCGTCAGAATAAAAAAACTTTTGCTAAAATAAACCATAGATCAGTAAATAAGTCAACAATAAGCAGTTTAAAATTATCAAAAATTATACAAATTAAACTAATCACAAGTTATTGAAGAAAACACGTTTAAAGTACACTAGCGCCATCTAGTGGAAACAAAATACCACTGCTTTATGACAGCAGTTACAATGCGTATAATCATATCAACAAGACAGGACGTGCGCAAAGCAACTGGGATTAAAAGATCTGTTCAGCTCTCTGTGATCATCAATTATCATCAAATGTGATCAAGAGTGAGTTTTAAAAGTTTTAATTGTTTTTAAAGCAGTGAATTTAAAGAATTACAGCGATTTACTTATCACCTCAGCCACATGTCAGTACAATTATTAAGGAAGACCCTTCAATCCCGGTTTGTGGACATTAAATTAGGTTTATTTTGTACCTTTACATAACGGATATCCACATAGCAGTGTATCCTGTCAAATTTGCGTGCAAAAACAGTGTAAAGTTAAACATGTGCGCTGTGTGTGTTTGTCTGTGTGTCACACAACGACATTGTGTGTGACTCATTGCAACTCCACAACAAATACATCAAATAATCATTGGGAAAGTTCTTACTGTAGTATTTCTCACAAACGTTATGTGAGATCTGCTTGCTTTTTGTCTGTCACTGCGCCGAGGCGGAGACTGAGGCACACTCTGACCGGCACGTGTGAACTGTGGGCGGGCAGTACTAGCATTAAAGGCACAGGCCACAAAAACAAAAACTACATACAGCTATAATAAATAATCGGATGGATGTTTTGAGCTGAAACTTTACAGACACATTCTGGAGACACAAAAGACCTAGCTTAAATCTTGAAAAAGGGGTCAAATTTCTGCCCTTTAAGGGGGCTAATGAATTCGCCTTAAAATGGCTTTTAAAAACTGCTTTTATTCTAGCTTAAATAAAACAAATAAGACCTTTTCCAGAAGAAAAAAATATTATAGGAAATACTGTGAGAAATTCCTTACTCTGTTAAACATCATTTGGGAAATATTTAGGAAAGAAAACAAAAATAACAGGAGGGTGAATAATTTTGTCTTCAACTGTATGTTTGTGTATGTTAATATATATATTTTATAACATATATATATATATATATATATATATATATATATATATATATATATATATATATATATATATATATATATATAAAACTTTTATTGATTTCACAAATGTTGACAACTGTGTATCAAAACATGAGATGACTTATATCGTGATTTTTTTCAAATCACATAGCTCAACCAACAGGATCTGTCAGCATCAAGACAAGAAACTCCATCTCTTGCCAGAAACAGGAGGAAGGGGAGAGCAGGAGCGCCACTATCTGGACAGACTTAACAGCACAGACCTGCACCTTCACACCAGACACAAACCACAGCAGAGGATCAGTAGATTAGTTTTGTAGAATTGCTTATTAATAAATCGTAACTAAATGGAAACTACAAAGTGTTTAATATTTGTTTTAAAGGTTCAGAACAGCACATATCAAACGCCTCTTATTATATCATTCATTATTTTTATTATTCCATTATTCATTGCATTGTTTTCTACATGTAATGAAAAATGCTGACAGAACATCCCACAAAGCACAGCATCCAACCTGTTATTGAAATTTTTTTATAAATATTTGCCAAGTGGTTTTTAACAGACCATGAAAAAAATTTCTGACCTATATTTTTAATATTAATTATTATTAAAAATGTATTATATAAATATACATTTGATTCCCCCTATAATGGTTTATACCAGTGGGTCTCAAACTTTTTTCATTAAGTACCACCTCATAAAACAAATTGTCTCTCCACGTACCACCAAAATGAGCAGTATTGAAATACAGTAGCATAGAAGGCCCAGTAAAGCAGCTACAACTCTGCACAGTTTAAAAAATGTGGCAAATTACCTCAGAAATATAGGCTATATGTCATATGGCATATTATATACATCATTTTTGATAAATTTTGAAATGTGTGTAGCATGTACAAAACATTTCATTCTTCCGTGTATCACTTGAAGGAAGCCTGCGTACCACTAGTGGTACACGTACCACAGTTTGAGAACCACTGGTTTATACCATTGTGAATCAATGCAAGGAAAAATATCATTTAAGTCTGAAACTGGCAGTTCTAGAGCACCGATAGACATCTTAAGTATTTACAACAATAAACACATTCCTTATAACATTATTAACATTATATCTGCATGTAGCCTAAAAAAAGAAAAATTTGATGCACGATTTGTATAGTTTGATCCACAGTAACATCTAAAACAGTTTCTAAATATCCTTCAAAACACTAAAAACCTATATTTTATTAACAAATTAGATGTAATTTATATACATTGATCAATTTGATTCTCTGAAGCATGTATTAGCAAACTACTACCAAAAAAAATCTATGTATAATTCGCACTGTTTCTAGCGTTATAAATGTAGGCCTACCTTCACTTTTGATCCTTTGCAAAGCCAAGATTGAGTTGGTTGTTATCAACACTAGAGGGCAGAACGGCCGAAAAAAAAAAGAGTAATTACTTCACACATCAAATCTGTGTTTACACCTACACTCCATCACAGTTACACAAGTAAATATGAGAAGAGCAAAATCAATTTTCTAGCTGAATGTTTTATGGTAGTGTTGCAGATCTGCAAGTGAGAGTGTGGGCGAGTTTTAAATGCAGTGGGCGAATAAGCCTTGCACAGCAGCTGATGGTCCCTCCAGGTCAGTTACAAGTCTGTTATTCACTCAGTGTGAGCAACATGAGCTGATCCCAGATCTGTCCATAAAGCACGCGAAGAGGAAGAGTTCCGCATGGATATCTGTGGCTCTGACTTATCCAACATCTGATCTCTCCAATCCTCTCTCTCTTTCACACACACACACACACACACTTTTCTGTCGTTCTCACCATCCACCTGTTTCGCACTCAAACTGATGAGTTCCAGGCTCAGACATTTACTCAGAAACGCATTACTCTGGATCAAGAAAACGCATTATTTTATCAATGTGAACGCTTGAGGGATGCGTGACTGAAACCCTTCTGGAGGAACGTCGGCTGATAAACTTATTGGACTGTTAATGGGATGAGGAGAGTCATTTTCTGGACGACGGACGACACACTCGAGTAAACCATCAGTTCTTTCATTACAATTTGAAGCAAACCTCTTTTTAAAAAGCAGGATTATTTGAACGCGTTTATTACGGTTGAATTAATGCCGTTATTTCGATTTTTCAAAACAAATTAAATTTTTAATTTCGATGTTCAGTTAAAGGACCGTTTGAACGTTACATTTTCCATTTTATAGTCATTTTCTCAATATTAAATGACTAAGAAGCGACTGCAGACTCAGCATGTGGAATGAAGCGTTCTTTAAAACGTGAATAAAACTATTATATACTATATTTGAGTTGTTATTGAACATGGCGAACACACTGGAGAGGGAGATTCTGGAGCGGGAGCTGCGTCCGCGGCTGTGCTATCTAACGAAAGGAGATCGCGGTTACGGATTTCATCTTCACGGTGAACGGAACCGAGGAGCACAATACATCCGCAAGATCGAGCCGGGCTCCCCCGCTGACCTGTCCGGCCTGAGGTCTGGCGACCGGGTGGTGGAGGTGAACGGAGAAAACGTGGAGGGAGAGACCCATCACCAGGTAAGCGGAGAGGAGAACCTGTTGGACCACTTCACCTGCTGCAGGGACGCGTCACAAACCCTAGCGAGCTGCCTAACAAGACAACATTTTTGTCCATTATACTGTATGATTCATTTAAACTTTCCAAGTCTTCTGATCCAGATAGGGCACCTAAAAATGAAAATTTTCATTTCACGTTTTGGACTCATTCCAAACGTTTTTTTTTCTGAAAACTTGTAGCCATTGTAACCATGGTTACAGGTTTCATCTGTTTTCAAAATATATCTTCTTTTAAGATCAACAAATTAAAGTCAAACAGCTTTGGAACAAGTGAAGGGCTAAAATTGTGACTGAAATTTCATTTTTGGTGTGAACTATCCCTTTAAATGTGTGTTTCTCACGCAGGCATGATACCCACTATGCTGTCTAGATAGGAATCTGACTATGTTTTGAGCCACAGCCTCAGAGTCAGCAAGTGTGCTGTATTCTACGGAGGTGACAATGTTAATGTATATTTGTTCAAGATTGTATCCTTGTGTGCTGATGTTAAGAAAACACTGCAGTCTCGGCTGCAACGAAACTTCCCCTCCACCCTTACAAACATTTACCATGGTAACTATAGTTACTACTGTTAAACCATTTCAAATAATTTGGGACCGACCTAAAACAGAGAAATTTGTTTTACATGTTGTATTTTATGTAATTTTTATTAAGTGAAAGTGGGTGACACCACCATCGTATAGTACATGTGTAGTCTGAAAGGTCTAATGGTATTGAATGACATGGCCCATGGCATTATATGATATGAAGTCTTTAAAGGGACATCTTGATTAGAAAGGGAGGGGAAAATGATACTTTTGTGCTTTTGGGTCAAAGTCTCTTTTAGGGATATCTGGTCTAGTTTAAATATATATTCTAACTCTGAATTTGTTTGCCAAACCTTTGTGTTCAAACTTTAAAAAAAACATACACACAAAATGTTTTTATTCCTTAAGACACTTTTTAGTTGATCGGAAAAAGTAGCATTCATTCAGATGTTCTCACATTACATATCGCATTACTACAAGACTACAAAACTCTCAAGATTTCCTGCAAAACTTATACATTTGTCAAAGAAACTATTACTCTTTAAAATGTGAGATTTCAGGTAAAACGTCAGCTTTTAGCTTTCAAAATATTTGTATTTTTCTGGAAAACTTTGCAAAAATTGCATTCCTGTAAAAAAAAAATTGTATGCTACTGAGTAGCATTGCTCTCTCACACATCTTTTTAGGCTTCTTGCAAAACTATTGTATTCCATTGAAAAATGTTTGCAATTCCCTTAGAAACTTTGTAAAACATTTATTGCAACATTTTTTTTCTGACAAAAATGTAAAAATTTTGATATTTTTGTTATTCGCTATTTGTCCATATTATTAATATTTTTCATTATTTAATTCATTCATTTTCTTGTCGGCTTAGTCCCTTTATTAATCCGGGGTCGCCACAGCGGAATGAACCGCCAACCTATCCAGCAAGTTTTTACGCAGCGGATGCCCTTCCAGCCGCTACCCATCTCTGGGAAACATCCACACACACATTCATACACTACGGACAATTTAGCCTACCCAATTCACCTGTACCGCATATCTTTGGACTGTGGGGGAAACCGGAGCACCCGGAGGAAAAGCACGCAAAGGCAGGGAGAACATGCAAACTCCACACAGAAACGCCAACTGAGCCGAGGTTCGAACCAGCGACCCAGCGACCTTCTTGCTGTGAGGCGTCAGCACTACCTACTGCGCCATTATTTAATTTTATTTTAAAAAAATTATAACATTATTGCATCTCCCTGATTGAGACGAACAGTTTAAATGCTATAAATGTAGTGAATTTATACCTTAGTGTTTTTGAACTCAATTTATATATAATTAAGTCTTTTATATTATGCTCTGTTGTTTATATTGGGGTGTCACAAAATACATAGTTTACATTAATATTTCTTCAGAATTGATGTGACCGCAATATTACACACCATTACATGGATGCAGACAGAAACACAAATAACAGCATCGAAAGTTGCGATCATGACAGTAAAATGTTTACATTTATGTAGTGATATTTTATGTTGGACCTGTAATCATTTGTTTTTGAAAGTGTTTATTAATCCATTACTATTTATTCAATATTTTCACATTCTTAATCCTGAAGATGAAGTGATAAAGTGAGAAATATGATCAAATGTGAATAAGTACACTTTAAAATAAAAAAAGTCTATTACATGTCACCAAAATACAGAAATTATTAAATGAATTCATTTTTCAGAAATGACACTATATTGTGATATATATCACTATCAAGAAATCAAATTACTTAGATAGTGGCTCAGCAGTTAGCACTGTCACCTCACAGCAAGATGGTCGCTGGTTCGAGTCCCAGCTGGATCAGTTGGCATTTCTGTGTGGAGTTTGCATGTTCTCCTCGTGTTGGCATGGGTTTCCTTCGGAGGCTACGGTTTCCCCCACAGTCCAAACACATGAGCTATAGGCGAATTGGGCATGCTAAAATTGACCGTAGTGAATGATTGTGTGTGTGTGTGTGTGAAAGAGTGTGTATGTTTCCCAGTACTGGATTGCAGCTGGAAGGGTATCTGCTGCGTAAAATTTATGTCAAAATAGTTGTCGGTTCATTCCGCTTTGGTGACCCCTGAAAAATAAGTGACTAAACCGAAAGAAAAATGAATGATGAGATTATGAGAACATGTACTTTCATCTGCAGAACTTCCACACTCTCCTAAAATACTTTGAATATTTTGCATAATTATTCCTCCCATTTTTTTGCATCTTGATGTGTCATGCGGAGCTCTGTAATACAATACTCAAAGTACACCACCACACTGGGTTTATACACTCACAGTAGCATATCCAGAAAGCTGGGCAGCGTGTGCTCAGTTTAAGTAAGCACTTCTCTGTGTGTGTGTGTGTGTGTGTCAGGTTGTTCAGAGGGTCCTGGAGGTGGAGCACCGCACCCGGCTGCTGGTGGTGGACCGGGTCACCGATGAGTTCCTGAAGTTTCACGGTCTGCCATGCACGGAGGAAAGAGCGATAGAGATGGGCTCTCTGTCGTCTCGCTCCTCTGCGGCATCTTCTCCTCGGGGTCCTGCTACACCTCCTCCATACAGCAGACAGAGCTCAGAGGCCATCTTCATTAATAAGGTGAGGCCGGCTGCGACAATATGACAAAAAAATCTCATATAGAAAATCTCATCCTGATGTGGAACTGAGCCATGAGATGCTCGCTGGTTTTAGGATTTACAAAACTTATTTACTTTAGTGGACAATAGTGTCTCTTTCTCTGTTTATGTTCTTCTTTCTCTATGAGAGGAAGTCTAGGAGGATATCCAGTCCAGAAAGGAGGAGCTCTGTGCTATATTTAGATCACACTGTATGAAGAATAGTGCTGAGAATCTAGAATGGCTCTCTAATCACTGCATTCGGTAGCACTTTATTTTGATGATCCATTTGAGCATTAGTAGACTGTCTGCTTAATATCTGCTGATACTGCTCCTTCAACAGACATTTAACTGACTATAAAAAACTTTGCAAGTACATGTCAACTTACACTAACCCTAACCTCACCCTAACAGTCTACTTATAATCTAATGAGAATTAGTTGCAATGTAACTTAAATTCAACAAACGGACCATCAAAATAAAGTGTGACCCTGCATTTTTGTGATATAATTAAATAATGCATCATAAAAAACACATCTTTTTAGTGCATTGTGCTGTGTGTGAACAAAAATACAGTGCATTACACAGTGAATTGTATTAAAGTGCAATTTGTTTACGTGTTAAATATAGTATATTTCACCCATATTGGAGGCGGGTCACTTTAGATTCTAGAGAGCATTTGATTTGTCAGAAAACCTGACGAGAATTTGAAGTGCAGAGTGATGTCATCAAAGGAGCTGAATTAATTTTGGAGGAAGACTATAGATTTTAAATGCATATTGTGAATAGTTTCATTGTTTCGGTGTACACGTCTGCATCACTTAATTCCAGTCACCTCACTGTAAAGTGCTCTGTCGGTCCCTGGATAGAAGCTAGTCAAATTAGGCATTTGAACACGAGCAAGTAACATCTTTGAAACATCTTTGAAAACCAAAACTATGCAAAGCAGGGTTATTAATAACTAACTGTAAAGACATATTTTTGTTACTTGAAATAAATAAATAAATAAATATAATTATTCAAACTATATCCCAAGGCAACATTTCTGATTTAAGTTACTAACTATTCTTATTCAGTTTAACCTAAATGAGTTACTAAACTAAAGAGATTCAATAAAAATGTGAAAAAAACACTTTAGTAAAACTAATGGTTTACCTTGACTAAAATAATTTTTAAAAATATAATGATTTTTAATTGATTTCCGAAAACATTATAGTTTGCCTATGCATTCTACAATAACACAGATGCAACATAAAGCGAACATTTGAAGCAAATAATAAATAATATCCACCATAGTCTGAATTATTACTAGGAGTACAAAACTGTGCAGATGTCTTTCATTCATTCACTCATTCATTTTCCTTCGGCTTAGTCTCTGATTTTTCAGAGGTCACCACAGCGGAATGAACCACCAACTATTCCAGCATATGTTTTACACCGCGGATGCCCTTCCAGCCAACCGGGAAACACTTATGCACACTCATACACTACGGCCAATTTAGTTAATCCGATTCTCCTATAGTGCATGTGTTTAGACCAGGGGTGTCAAACTCAATTCCTGGAGGGCCGAAGCCCTGCACAGTTTAGTTCCAACCCTGCTCCAACACTCTTACCTGTAGGTTTCAAACAACCCTGAAGCACTCAATTAGTTTGATCAGGTGTGTTTAATTAGGGTTGGAACTAAACTGTGCAGAGCTGCGGCCCTTTTGGAACTGAGTTTGACACCTGTGGTTTAGACTGTGGGGGAAACCGGAGCACCCGGAGGAAACCCACGCCAACACAGAGAGAACATGCAAACTCCACACAGAAATGCCAATGCAAATGATTGTTAATAATTATGCATATTGTTATTATATGTGCAGACTAGGATTACTGTGATACAATTAAAATTTGATGTTGAGAAGGATCAGGTGCCAGTTACATACACTTTTACACCTCCGTTCATCAACTTAAACTAATGTTAAAACTGTTTAGTTTGACCAATGTATTCAGATTGCACTAATCTGCCTTTCTATGACTAGACTCTAAAAATGTTATGACCAGTCTTGATTTAAAAGTTAGATGAGTACATTTAAAGACTAAGTCTAAGCAGATTATGCAACTGATCTTTGATTTGCGCCACTGTGAAGCCAACCTTGGCCAGGATTGTGTGCTATAAAAAACTACGGTTACTTATAGACACTTCATTCATTTTCTTTTCAGCTTAGTCCCTTTATTAATCAGGGGTCACCACAGCAGAATGAACCGCCAACCTATTCAGCACATGTTTTACACAGCGGATGCCCTTCCAACTGCAACCCATCACTGGAAAACACTCTGATTTACACACATACACTATGGACAATTTAGCTTGTTCAATTCCCCTATAGCACATGTGTTTGGACAGTGGGGGAAACCGGAGCATCCGGAGGAAACCCACGTGAACAGGGAAAACATGCAAACAAAAACGCCAACTGACCCAGCCGGGACTCAAACCAGCGACCTTCTTGCTGTCAACCATTCATTCAACCGCGCCACCCTATATTTAGACACTTGCAGTATATATTATAAATGATTTATTGTGTTCCATTGTAATCTTTAATAATAACAACTTCCCCTTCAACATGATCTCTTCTGTGATTGGTTTTTACTAGCACATGGGCGGAATCATTCACATAAGATTAACCAATAGCAAGCCTCAACCCCTCAAATTCCAAATACATTTGTTTGTTTTTCCAAAACCCATTTCACTCTCATTCAGTCTTTCACAATAAACTATTTCACAAATAAAAGACTTTCCCCGTCTTCCTCTAGAGTTGTTAATAAGCTCTTTACAGAGCTCCAGGTCAGCAGAGGTGTGTTGACACCTGTCCAGGTAGCAGGCGGATTCAAGATCAGCTCACAGCAAGAGTCTTATAAGCCCCGTAATCCCGCCAGCTTCAGGAATGCTATTGTTTATTTTTAACTGCAGCGTGTTTCAAACCAACAACCATTTTAAGATCTGTTTACACCTGGTATTAAAATGGATGACAGTACAGGTGTCTAAAACGTGTCCACTTTGGAGCACTTCCAATTATAGTCGAAAATACATTTAATTGAATTGATTTTGTGGCGTAAATATGGTCAAATGTATTCAAACTGAATGTTTTAGGGGTATGGAACGTCACAAGGATGAGTAATCAGTGACAGAATTAAAAGTTTTGGGTGAATTAACCCTTTATCAATAAATACTTAAAAGGCAGAGTATCACGGTTTATATCAATCATTCATTCATTTTCTTTTCAGCTTAGTCCCTTTATTAATCTGGGGTCGCCACAGCGGAATTAACCGCCAACTTATCCAGCATTTGTTTTACGCAGCGGATGCCCTTCCAGCCACAACCCATCACTGGGAAACCCAAACTCATTCACACTCATACACTATGGACAATTTAGCCTACCCAATTTACCTATACTGCATGTCTTTGACTGTGGTGGAAACCAGAGCACCCGGAGGAAACCCACGCAAATGCAGGGAGAACATGCAAACTCCACACAGAAAAGGCCAACTGACCTAGCCGAAGCTTGAACCAGTGACTTTCTTGCTGCGAGGCAACAGCACTACCTACTGCGCCACTGTGTCGCCCGGTTTATACCAAAATTTATTAATTGACTTATTGCTTTGTACAGTTTATCACAATTCTATCAGCAATGCAGTGAAGTCTAAACTATCATTAAATTGCTAGTTTGATGGTTTAACGATGTCCATTTTGGAGAATTTCCAATTGTAGTCGCAAATGCATTTAATCGGGTTCAGTTTGTAGCATAAATATGGTCAAATGTATTCAAACAGCCACAAAACAGCACCGGCTAACTGAACAATTGAGATGTGACAATGGAACTCAACTCAAAAGTGAGAAAAGTTTATAATAAGATTAAAATCTTCTGTAAAAAGTGAATAAAAACATTATAAGTAAATGAAAAGATGTCTTTTATTAGACTTTTGCTGCATTTTTCTTTTTGAAATGTATATAAAACTATAATTAAAGCTTTAAAACAAATCACAAGTCAAATAAGTTACACAAAGTGACGCTCTCGAGATGTTCAAAGTCCAGAATAGGTACCAAATACATTGTCAAAACATTCCATGTGTCTTCAGTGATTCGACTGTAATCATACAAAGGTGCAAGAACACTTTTGAGCACCAATAAAGAATAAAAATGACTTTGTTCACCAATGTTTTCTTTTTAATTTCTGATCAGGACGCACATTTACTATGGACAGTACGATGTATTGACATTAGACTCAGGAAGTGTCATATAGTAAACTCGCACCCTCACCTGATGTAAAAGAAAAAGGTAAAAGGCACAAAGGTGTTCTTGGAGTTTCATATGCTTACAGCTGAATCACTGAAGTCAAATGTTTTTGGCTCTTTTCTGGACTTCAAACATCCCTTGCTGTCTATGGAGGATGAGGGAGCTCTCCGACTTCATTTAAAACATGGTAATTTGTGGTCTGAATATAAATGAATCTCATTAGATTGAAACAACATGAGGGTGAGTGATTAATGACTGAATTTTCATTTTTGGGTGAACTAACCCTAGAAGTCTTCACTGCCACGTGATCCTTCAGAAATTACTTAAAGAATTGAAAGTATTAATTATCATTTTACCCAAAACTTTTAAATGGCAAAGTATTACGATTTCCACCACAAGTCATTATTTAATTTATCTACTGTTTTATACAGATCATTATAGTTCTACCAGTAATGCAGTGAAGCCAAACACATCATCAAAAGGCTAGTTTGACTGCTTTGGCTCATTTAAATGATGAGGAGTTTGGCCAACAACAGTTTTAAAGCAGCTTCTACAAACACCTTGTTTTTACATAGAACAAAACAGATGCTTGGTTTTTTAGGTTGTGATTCAATGAAGAGGATTAGATGATCATCTGAATTGCTGCATTATTGAATGTCAATGGTTAAAATAAGCTGTTACCTGGTTAACAGTAAGCTTTATTTATATATGCTGTAATATATGACTGACTTTTCCAGAATTCCCTTCATGACACCTTACTTTATATGCTTTTTATTGACATTACTTTGCGTCTTTTTAGATTTTTTTCTTATCTGTGATGTACTTTAGAGTTTTATATTACATCTAATGTTGATCAATAATGTTTACTGTGTTGCTTTAGTGTTTTAGTAGTTGTGTGAATAACACTAAGCTCCTTATATATATTGGTGTATTTCTCTGCTTGTGGATAAGCTGCTTGACCATTAGTTCATCATATGACTTTCTCGTCGCCAAATGCTAATAGTTGCTTTTTTGTCTGTGTAACAAAGGGTACAATGTGTAAATGCTAGTGCTTTAAAACACTGGTTTATAATACCTTAAATTAATTAAATACAGCAGTTTATATTAAAAGTTTAATTTTTTCATAGTTTTTACATTATTTTAAACTGCAAAGTTTGAACAATCACTGCTGCCAGTTTTACCGTAAACTTTACAGATTTTCTAATAGTGTATTGGTGTTTTGTTCATAGAGTCCGAGCAGCACCGGAGGAGTGATGAACGGCTCACCGCTTTACAGAGCTCATGCCCGGCTGACATCACCTGTGCTTCTGTCTCCACCGTCACCCAAGACTCAAGCCGAGACTGAGCCCTTCAACCAACTCAACGACAAAACCAGCATCACATCTGACACTGAGTCATTCACCAAACTCACCGACGAAACCAGCATCATGTTTGAGATCGAGTCTTTCAACAAACACAACACTGAATCCAGCATCACTCCTGAGTCTGAGCCCGAACCCTTCACCAAACTCAGAGAAGAAACTAGAGTTATCCATGAGCACGAGCCCTTCACCAAACTCACAGAAGAAACTAGAGTTATACAAGAGCCCGAGCCCTTCACCAAACTCACAGAAGAAACTAGAGTTATGCATGAGTCCGAGCCCTTCACCAAACTCAGAGAAGAAACTAGGGTTATACAAGAGCCCGAGCCCTTCACCAAACTCACTGAAGAAACCAGGGTTATACGTGACCCCAAGGCCTTCACCAAACTCAACATTGAAAGCAGCGATACCAAACACAAGGCTGAAAGCGTCCGTGAGCTAAGCACTGACCTCAGCAGATCACAGACCAGCACACAGGTACATCACACACATCTGTGAAGTGTGCATGTGTGATTTTTTTTGCATTGTGCGGAGCAAATGTCCCTACAAGTACAGCACTACCAGTATATTATGACCTTGTGGGGACATTTTTTAGTCTTCATAAGGAAAACGGCTCATAAACCACATAGAATGGAGTATTTTGAATAGTAAAAATGCAGATTGTTTCCTGTGAGGGTTGGGTTTAGGGGTGGGGGGTTAGAATATACAGGCTTTACAGTATTGACCTTATTGTTGACATACAAGCGGGGCACACCATTGGAATCTTTTTGGCTCAAGACTTCAGGTCTCATTCATTCCATTGATATTTAGACGTCAAAAACAGCTCGTTATGATGCAAGCTGATATTTTCTTATTATGTTATTTTACTTCTTCTGTAGAGTCACAAACACACTTGTTTGTAGAGCAAGTAGTTTAACGGTATAATATTCCTAGTCATTTCTCCCATGATTAACTGAATCGGAAGTTTTAAATGAAATAAGCACACCTCCGCATTGTAGACTAAGGTCAATAAAAATCATTAGGTCTATGGGGAGTCCCCGTAAAGATAGCTGTACAAGTGTGTGTGTAAGCAGCAGTGTTGTTATTATGGGGTTAGTGTAGTTTTATGAAACTGATGGATTAATTTTCTTTAAGCAAGTCATTTTCCATGCACTCAGTCAAAGTCACTTTAAGGCAAGTCATTTCACTCGGTGGCCATCTTTGAAACGCCTCTCTAGCAGTGTGCTCGGCCATTCTATCTGAATGGGGAATCATCAAATTCTCCAAATCTGTCTACCAAGCTTACGATTACATTACATATTTGGAATGACTGATAAATTTAAACAACTGTCTTTTATGTTTCATTTCTAAATGTCTAAATCAAACACAATCAGCATGTTTTCAGGCTGAACTTGGTCTTGATAGTGAATCTCCTCCAGAAATGACAGTGACTCTTTGTTTAGTAGTTTGAGGGGGTTTGATGAGTTGCTGCTGTCATGTGATGTGCGTTTGACAGGATGGACCGTACCTCGCGTTCATTTCACACAGATTACAAAACCGGAAAACTTTTCTTTTCAAGTTGGTTCATTTAATTGTAGTTTGTTAATTAAAAAGGGTTAGGGTTTTTCAAGAGATTTCAAGCTTTATGTGGATATAGTTCTTATGTCTGTGAAGCAAGTATTCGCTGAGACTTAAGTGTGTTTGTTGATCACCAAACTGCTGTAAAAGCACACAGCTGGTGTGAGCTGATCCCCTGGAGAATCGTCAGTCTATATCAATCAATGATTGGCTCCTGTACTAATAGGCGGGGCTTCATTCAAAATTATACGAGTGACACGTCTTGTGCATTCTGTGTTCTTTGAGTCTCTTGCATATTCTATAGAGTTTCACTCAGTATTAGTGTTGCTCGTTCTAGAATTGTGGGTACATTTCTAGATTTTTCCATTCATTTCCCTTAAAGTGTGATGATATATTACAAATGTATAATTTCCAGTAAAATGAATCTATTATTAATGTTTATAAATGCTTAAATATGTTGGGCAACATCTGATTCTGCTACTAATTGTTGTTTGACTTATTGTTGAACTTTTTAAACTACTAGCAGAGTTGAAATTTTGCACCATTTTGGAGAGGGATCTTGCTGCAGACAGATGCGATCTGAGCTGCATGTAATGCTTTTGAATGGGCTAGCTGCATCCAGATACTGTTGCCATTTTCTGCTTTGAAACACTTATCAGAAATTTAAATGTGTAAAGGGCAGCACGGTGTCTTAGTGATTAGTACTGTCACCTCACAGCAAGAAGGTCGCTGGTTCGAGTCCCGGCTGGGTCTGTTTTGCATTTCTGTGCAGAGTAGGGTTGAACGGTTTACCAGTACTATGGTGGTCTCGCGATACTATGGCTCCAAAATACTGGCGGTGCCACTGTAGTTTATAAACGGTAGTATCATCAGTAACGGTCGATATACAATAGATAATGTTGGATGTGGAAAAGTCAATTCCTTTGCATGAGGAAGAGTTTGCATGTTCTCCCCGTGTTGGCATGGGTTTCCAACCACATGCATGAATAAGCTAAATTGTCTGTAGTGTATGAGATGAGTGTGTGTGAATAAGTGTGTATGGGTGTTTCCTAGTATTAGGTTGTGGTTGAAAGGCATCTGCTGCGTAAAACATATGCTGGAATAGTTGGCGGTTCATTCCACTGTGGTGACCTCTGATAAATAAGGGACTCGGCTGAAGGAAAATGAATGAATGAATGCTGTCACTTTTGATCAGCTCAGTGCATCCCTTTAAAATCTTACTAATGCCAAACTACACCACATATAGAGGCCTTAAAGGTACAGTAGCAAAATCGGTAACACTTTACAACAAGATTCATTAGTTAATGCATTTACTAACATGAACTAATCATGAACAACACATGAACAGCACTTATTAACCATAATTGAACATTTACTAATGCATTATTAACATCCAAGTCCATGCTTGTTAACATTAGTTAATGCACCATGAGTTAACATGAACTAACAATGAACAACTGTATTTTCCTTAACTAACGTTACCTAACATGAACAAATACAGTAGTAGATGTATTGTTCATTGTTTGTTCATGTTAGTAAATGCATTAATTAACATTAACTAATGAACCTTATTGTAAAGTGTGACTGCAAAATCCACCTGCTTATCAAGCTTATGTTGCATGCATGAAGCCTTGACTTGCATTATATACATTATGTGCTTTATAACATGAAGATAAGGAAGGAAACACACACTTTCATGTTTAGCAGTGTGTGTGTGAACCTGCAGTCATGCCATGAAAGCAGACGTGAGCCCTTTAAATGAAGCTACATTTCCATTTCTCTGTGTCTCTCCGTGTGTCTTCATTCATTCGCAGTCCTCGTTCTCTCTCTCTCTCTCTCTGACCTTAATTCTCATTTGCCTGCTTTCTGTTCACACTCTAGTCCAGGGTGTCGGATTTCTGGGTATTCTCCCAGAATTCAGTGAGAGTGTTGTTTTCTGTGTGTGTGTGTGTGTAGGATTAAATTAAGCATCGTCTCAGCCTCAGGAGGTGGAGTGTGTGAGTGCGTGAGAGAGAGAGAGAGAGTGTGTGATTGAGTGCATGTATGTGTGTGCATTAGTGTGTGTGTGTGAAAGTGAGTGTGCGTGTGTGTGTGTGTGTGTTTATATGTGTAATTTGTGTGAGTGTGTGTGCATCTGTGGATGTGTGTGTAAGTGCTTGTGTGTGTACGTGTGCATCGCGAGTGTGACTGTGTGTGCTTGTGTGAATGTGTTCGTGTAATGTGTGTGTGAGAGAGAGAAAATGAGTGTGTATGAGTGAGTTTGTGTGCGTGAATGTGAGTGAGTGTTTGTGTATATTGTGTATGTGCATGTGTTTGTGTAATGTGCCTCCATGTGTGTGTGAGAAAATGAGTGCGTGCGTGTGTGTGTGTTTGCATGTGTGTGAATAAGTGGTTGTATGTCTGTGAATGAATGTCTGTGTGTGTGTATGTGTGTGTGTGTGTAATATGCATTAATGTGCGTGTGTGTGAGTAAATGAGTGAGTGTGTTTGTGTAATCTGCAAGCGTGTGTGTGTGTTTGTGTAACCTGCATGCATATGTATGTGTGTATTTGTGTAATCTACATGCGTGCGTGTGTGTGTGTAATCTGTATGAATATGTGTGTATGTTTGTGTGTGTGTGTGTAAGGCGAGGTTCTTCAGTCACTCAATCCCATGGGAAACAAACAGACACCACCCTTGCATTGTCTTAGAACAGGAAGTGACATGGTGTCTCGCAGAATGTCCCTTATTCCTGCTGGGCGTGTTTTGGCTTCTTGAAGGAAATAAGCCAATGGTCACGAACACTCGCTCGCTCGCACGTCCTCGTGTTCGGCCCCGGGTCAGCCATAAATCACATTATACAGCATATCATATCAGACCTGTGCTTTCAGCTGGCCTTCAAGTCAGTGTGTTCCTGTAGTTTGTGTGTTCTTGTTAGCAGAATGTACAATATTGATGGGCATTTCTTTTGCTGTATGTTGACTATGGTGGCATGGTTTGAGTCCCGGCTGGGTCAGTTGTTGGCAGTTCTGTGTGGAGTTTGCATGTTCTCGCCGTGTTAGCGTGGGTTTCCTCCAGGTGATCCGGTTTCCCCCACAGTACAAACACATGCGCTATAGGTGAATTGGATAAACTTAATTGGCCGTAATGTTTTAAGTATGTGTGTGAATGTGAGTGTATGGGTGTTTCTCATTACTGGGTTGCAGCTGGAAGGGCATCCACTGTGTAAAACATGCTGAAATGGTTGGCGGTTCATTCCGCTGTGTCGACCTTTAAAATAAAAACTAAGCCAAAGGAAAATTAATTAATTAATTAATTAATGTAGCTAATTAATATTACTGAGTAGTGAAAGTAACACTGAAACAACCCAGTATGAGCATAGACTTGAAATCTAAATGCTTTTGGCTTGATTAGGAAATTTATTTATTGGATTAAAGGGATAGTTCACCTAAAATATCAGAGAGTGAAAATCAATAGTTTTAAGACTCTTTCCAAACATTTTAAGGCCTTACCGCCACTTTAGGTTTCAACCAGTAAGATTGGCGACATTTTAGCTTATAGTATGTTTACTAAATACTGACTGTAAGAAACTAATCCTAAACAAAAACATCATTCATATACATTCATACACTAAAAAAATACTAATCCAGCAGGAATAACAGCAGAAATAATGGCAGTAAACAATGCAGCTTTATGTCGGGTCTAGCAGGATTTTATTTAGATATTTGCAGATTGAATTCATACAACTATACACTGTACAATCAGAAATGATACAAAATTTAATATCATGTTAAATATCATTTACTTTTAGTACTTTAGGTAAATTTCTCTAAAGTGATTTATCAGATTTTAATACTTTTTAAGACCCTGCGGACACCCTGCATAGTATTTGTTATTCCTACTATGGAATGGTTACACATATCTAGCATTTTTCACAACATCTATAAAAATCAAACAGGTTTGGAACAAGTCAAGGGTGAGTAAATAACAGAATTTTAATTTTTTAGGTGAATTACCCCTTAAATAAGCAAATCTGCTCTTTCTGAAATCTAATTTTAGAGCTAAAGCCATCATTTTTCCTGATTTTAAAGCTGTATCTTAACCTCGTGCTCTGTCTGTCTCCAGGAGTCTTCAGAAGCGGTGACAAAGGACCTGCGTCCGCGACTGTGTCACATGACCTTAAGCGAGCAGGGCTATGGTTTTAACCTGCACTGTAAGAAGTCACGCGCGGGTCAGTTCATCCGCTCGGTGGACCCTGACTCTCCAGCGGAGCATGCAGGCCTGAGGCCCCGGGACCGGCTCATCGAGGTGAGATTATCTCCATCAGCCCAGATTAGCAGATTACACTCCACTTCTGAGAGCGAGTGATTACGCAATTCAACAGAGACGTTTGTTTGCTGTCAAGTCGTCCTCTTTGTGAAGGGAGGATCCTGTTTTAGAGCAGCCAGTTTGTTTGCTTTCCTTTAAGTGTGTGTGTGTGTGTGTATGTGTGTGTGCGTGAGAGACCCATCAAATCCGTCTTAATAGGCTTAATTTGCATCCGTTTTCTGTAATTGTCACAGACAGATCAGTAATTATGACTGACGAGCAGTGTGTAATCCAGTTTGTCTCTAAATCAATATAATTAGCAAATAGGATTAATTGTCATTTGTTTTTTTGGACACCTGTAACAATAGTTTTTTTTAAATAATACTGGTGCTGAATAAGTACTTTTAAAATAATACTGGTGCCAAATCCATGCCTTTTAAATAATGTTCATTCCAAATCTGCTAAATCAATAGTTTTAAAATGATACTGGTCCCAAATTAATACTTTTAAAATGATACTGGTGCTAAATCAATACTTTTAAAATGATACTGGTGCTAAATCAATACTTTTAAAATGATACTGGTGCCAAATCGATAATTTTAAATTGATACTGGTACCAAATCAATACTTTTAAAACTATAAAAAAAACTATTTTTGATGGCAAATTGATACTTTAAAAAAGATACTGGTACAAAATTTGCCAAATCTATGCTTTTAAAATGATACTGGTGCCCAAACGATACTTTCAAAATGATGCTGGTGGTAAATTGATACATTAAAACAATACTGGTGCCAAATTGATACTTTTAAAATGATACTGGTGCCAAAATCGACACTTTTAAAATGATACTGGTACCAAATCTGTCAAATCGATACTTTTAAAATGACACTGGTGCCAAATCTATACTTTTAAACAATACTGGTGCCAAATTGATACTTTAAAACAATACTGGTGCCAAATTGATACTTTCAAAATGATACTAGTGCCAAATCTGCCAAATCGATACTTTTAAATTGATACTGGTACAAAATTGATACTTAAAAAAAAATACTAGTGCCAAATCGATATTTTTAAAATCATACTGGTGCCAAATCAATGCTTTTAAAATCATACTAGTGCCAAATCAATGCTTTTAAAATCATACTGGTGCCAAATCAATGCTTTTAAAATCCTACTAGTGCCAAATCAATGCTTTTAAAATCATACTAGTGCCAAATCAATGCTTTTAAAATCATACTGGTGCCAAATCAATGCTTTTAAAATCATACTAGTGCCAAATCAATGCTTTTAAAATCATACTAGTGCCAAATCAATGCTTTTAAAATCATACTGGTGCCAAATCAATGCTTTTAAAATCATACTAGTGCCAAATCAATGCTTTTAAAATCATACTGGTGCCAAATCAATGCTTTTAAAATCATACTAGTGCCAAATCAATGCTTTTAAAATCATACTAGTGCCAAAGCGATACTTTTAAATGATACTGGTGTTAAATCAATACTTTTAAAACTATACTGATGCCAAATCAATACTTTACTATACAATATAACTATGCTAGTGCCAAGTTAGTACTTTTAAAACTACACTGGTGCCAAATCAATACTTTTAAACTATTCTGGTGCCAAATCAATACTTTTAAAACCATACTAGTACCAAATCGATACTTTTAAATGATATTGGTGCCAAATCAATACTTTTAAATGATTCTGGTGCCAAATCAAGGAAAATAAATTGAATGTCTTTGCTTCCATTTCTATCCTTTTGCCAAGATAGGAAATTACAGTAATTTAATTTTGGTCTTGGGGAAACCATGCCAATACTAAAAGAAACAGCATCTGTCATAATGTGAGGAAGTGCATTTATGTAAATATGTAAATATTTAAGTAAATATGTAATTTTCTACACTAGCAAAGTACTGGAAGAGTGCTTGAAAGGTGCTTAAATTTGACTTTGAAAAAGAAAGTCTTTAGGAATAGCATAATGTAGAAATTAAATAAAAAGAGAGAAAAAAACTGATTTTAGGTTGTGGGCTGTGAATGGGATTCCTCAGAAGTTTAATAATGGCCTGGCCGTGACGCGCTGCACGTTTGTCTGCTTTCTTAGAAAGCCTCTGTTGTGCTTTTTATTATTTTGCCATAAAATCGCCCTTCCTCCTGGATAAAAACAATAGACTTTCACATGCATTACATCAGTCTGAAAAGCACAGGAACACACAAACACACCCCAAACTGTTTTATCAGACCGAGACAGCAGAAGAAACCCAGAAAACATGACAGATGAAAGTTTCTGGGTTATGTAAGGCTTCTTCAAAGACAGGAAGAGGAAGAGGAAGTTTTACAAAAAGGAGGAAGCAACATCGACTCACACTCCACCTGCTGGACAAACGCTGACCAACAAAGATGTGTTGCATGTAGTAAAATAACCATTATAATTATTATATTAAAGTTAATTGTATTAAATATAAAACTAATCTATATTTTAATGCAAAACATATTAAATGTACATTGCTATTGTAATTTAGGCTACTGAAAAATAATATATTTAAATATATTAAATAATATTACATAACTAATAGTGTAATATGGAAAGTATATGTATGTTAGTGCACTATAATTCGGTTGGGTTAATGCAATCTTTTACTTTATTGTGCAATATAAAATATATTTACGCATTGTAATAAATAATAAAAATAATCAATAGTGTAATAATAATAAACCATATCAGGACAACTGGTCAGTGCATGTTGTGTTTGTGATGGAATTTTATCTAGATATGCATAGGTAATATTATAAGAATATTTGACGACCTAGTATATACATATTGATAAAAGTATAATTAATATATGTTCGGATAAACTTTAATATAGAACAAATATATTTAGTGAACTGTATTATAATATGTTTCAATTATAATATAATAAATAACATGTTTAATGAAGTTATAGCATTTGGGAACAGAGATGAGGTTCTCAAGATGAATGCGTACCTTGGCACTAAGGGTCAAACAACAAAAAATGAGGTCAAGAATCTTGGTGTGACTCTGGAGTCAGATCTGAGTTTTAATAGTCATGTCAAAGCAGTTGATGAGCAGTGTGTGTGCAGGTGAACGGCTGCAGTATCGAGGGTCTGCGTCACGCTGAGGTGGTGGCACTGGTCAGAGCCGGTGGAAAAGAGACGTGTCTGCTGGTGGTGGATCCGGACACTGATGAACTCTTCAGCCGACTGGGCATTACTCCTACATCTACTCATCTTAAAGGTGCAGTGCGCGCTTTTACATACACCACCATATGCAGTATGTATCTAAAATCTATTTAGTTATAGATATTTAAATTGGTAGTCATTCCAGGAAATAAACAAAAATGGTTATTCGTTCATTTTCCTGCGACTTAGTCCTTGATTTACTAAGGGTCGTCACGGCAGAATGAACCGCCAACTAGGGTTGGGCGATGTTGACCAATTTGGCATCGTATGATGTCTAATGTAAAACAACGCGATGGACGATGCTATTGTTGTCGTAGGCAGGGGGGTGGTAGTTAAATATCAATTAATTCATAACAAATTAATTAATGGGCCAGGCAGTGGCGCATTAGGTAGTGCTGTCGCCTCACAGCAAGAAGGTCGCTGGTTCGAACCTCGGCTCAGTTGGCGTTTCTGTGTGGAGTTTGCATGTTCTCCCTGCCTTCGCGTGGGTTTCCTCCGGGTGCTCCGGTTTCCCCCACAGTCCAAAAGTCCAAAGACAGTCCAAAGACATGCGGTACAGGTGAATTGGGAAGGCTAGGTGTGTGTTTGTGTGTGGATGTTTCCCAGAGATGGGTTGCGGCTGAAAGGGCATCCGCTGCGTAAAAACTTGCTGGATAAGGTGGCGGTTCATTCCGCTGTGGCGACCCCGGATTAATAAAGGGACTAAGCCGACAAGAAAATGAATGAATTAATAAATTAATTGTAGCCTACCGTTTTCACTACCTGACCCACATGGTCTGTGCTTTACCCATAACCAAACCATAAATAAATAAAGTTACAAATGACCACCTGTCAATCACTTTTTTTCTGCGGGACTCTGGCATGAATAGGGCACTGTGATCTGGGTCATTATAATGGCTTTGGAGGAGACGAGACTGTAGTGCATACATTTTCATTGCTTTCACTGCAAAATCCTCACCGCGTGCACGGATTTAGGAGACATTTATGCAGAATGCATCTTTGCACCTAAAAACGCCAACCTCAGCACTCAGGAACATGTGAACTTGCTAAAGTAAAAAAGCCCGCAATGCTTGCCGCCTTTGTGCTCCTTTTTTTTGGCTCACTGCTCTAGAACTGAACGCAAATGATTGGTTAATATCAGCTGTCAATCACTCAGTCAATGCCTTCTGCCTTCAGATGACAGGAGCTACAACCGCAGAAATGTGAAGCGCTGAAGATGAGAGAATGAAAATAACACTGACAGATTTACCTACAGTTACTAATAATGGCACATCTTATTAGTGATCATGTGCTGAATGGGGTGCGTTGCGGACAAATGAGCGTGCAGGGGGGTATGGAGGCGGTGGCTGCGGCGCGAGCTGAAGGGGGGAGGGGTGGTGTGCATGAACTGAAGACTAAAGCCTGATTTATACTTCTGCGTCAAGTGACCGGCGTAACCCACGGCGCAGGCAACGCGCGTGGCTGTGCATTTATACTTCTGCGCGCTGTCTCTGTCGGTCTGCATGAACACTTCCGAAACGCTAGTGGGCAGTGAGGTGTAAATGTTCCTCTGTGTCGAGTTTCTTCTCTGCTTTTTTGCTTTTCCTGAACACTTCCGGGATGTACAAGTGGCTCAAACTCGCTCATTTTGAGGCAGGAACCGGCAGACGTGCAACAACTTTAACTATGAGGTAAACACAAAACAAAACTTTCCATCCGGAGCTCCTTCACGGGACTCCACACTTGTAAACAATCGTTCCATCAGGCTCGCGCCATTCGCGCGGCTCTCGGTCCCGCCCAGACTCGTCAGCGCTACCAAGCCGACCAATCACAGAGCTTACGCTACGCGTCGTTGAGACGTGTAGTTACATTTTTTTAAAAGGTGCACGTCAGTGACGGCGATGGCCACGGCGAAGGGCTATGCGTCAGCGCCGTAGCATACGCCGACGTTTGACGCAGAAGTATAAATCAGCCTTAAGGAGCTGGGGATGTGAAATTTTTAAAGTTTTCCGGGAGACAGAACAAAACCGGAGATTGGTCTGAAATACGGGAGATTCTCGGGAAAAACGGGACTGTTGGCAGGTGTGACGGGGAGAACATGCAAACTCCACACAGAAATGCCAACTGACCCAGCCGAGGCTCAAACCAGCAACCTTCCCGCTGAGAGGCGATTGTACTACCCATTGCGCCACCGTGATGGCTAACACATATTAAAGCAAACAGTTTGCAATTGTTTGTTCTCAATGATAGCAGAGTTTTGGTTCAAATTTTGATACAAAGGTTAAAAAAAATAAACACCCAGCCATCTTTGCTCATATGCCAAGGGTGCTGATATTATGTGACAGCTCAACAGAATGCTCATGTTTCTCTCTGGGAAATTCCCCCAGACTGGACAGCAGTTATTAAAATGCTTTATCTGACTGCTAGCGTGTTCATCATTAGGAAAGTTTATGCAAAACATGGAGGAAGCTCTATGCAAATTAGCATTGCAATCACTGATGCCGCAGCACACCATTTCATAAGCTGCTGGCATGTGGTGTAGTTTCCATCACTGGCATAATTACATATATATATATTTGTAATATTTGACAGAGGACTGTGTGGACGGGCCAATCATAGAGATTCCACCCGTGTCTGCTTCAGCCCGCACCTCTCCACCAATCATCAACATCAGCCTGAAGGATCCACCAATCACAAACGGCTCCCCAAGACACCAGAGTTATAGAAGCTCCTCCTCCAGATCCACTTTATCAGAGACCAGCGCCGAACTCAGCTTTGACACCAGTAACAAAGTGAGTGTGTGTGTGTGTGTGTGTGTGTTTGTGTGTGTGTGTGTGTGTGTGTGTGTGTGTGTGTGTGTGTAAGAGAGAGAGCGGAAATCATAAATCATTAGAGATATGGTTTATTATTTATTGTAAAAATAATTATTGTTGATAATAATAATACAATAATACAGTTATTATTAATACTGATAATAATAATGTTATTATTAATGATAACATAATAATCAAAATAATAACAATAATACCTTCATTATTGTAAAAATTAATTTCAGAACATTATTAATACTATTAATAATATAATATAATATAATATAATATAATATAATATAATATAATATAATAATTGTTGTTGAGAATAGTAAATTATTACAATTCTTATTATATAACATTTATTTTATTATATATTATTATAGTACAATTTATATAATTATTATCATTACTAATTTAGCATTAATCATGTTAATTTATTATTAATAATATTAACATTAATATTTTATTAAAATCATAATATCTTAATAATTTAGTACATCACAAATTAATTTCATTACATAAATAATACCAACAATAATTAAACTAAGAAATTCATAATATATTTTGTATAATTAAAAAAACACATATAATAATAGTATATTATTAATATTATTAAATTATAACTGTTGTTGATAATAGTAAATTTTTACAATTGTTATTATATTACATATTATATATTATTATTATATTACAATTTATATTATTATCATCATTATCAATGCTAATTTATTATTAGTCAGAATAATTTTAATAATTATTATTAATTAATAATAATAGTAAAAACATTAATATTTGATTAAAATAATAATATAATAATTTAGTATATTAAAAACTTATTTCATTACATAAATAACACCAACAATAATTAAACTAATAAACTCAGAATATATTTTGTATAGTTTAAAAAATATATATATATGTCAAATAAATCATATAAATAATCAAATATATTTTATTACATTGCATTTATTTTATTATATTATTATGATTATGGCGACGCAGTGACGTAGTAGGTAGTGCTGTCGCCTCACAGCAAGAAGGTCGCTGGTTTGAGCCTCGGCTGGGTCAGTTGACGTTTCTGTGTACAGTTTGCATGTTCTCCCTCTTAAAATAAAAACGTTAGTAATATGCATGCTCTATTTTAATTAACACAACAATACGCAAATTAAATTAAATTAAATGTGTTGATTGTTTCGCAGCTTACAGATTCTGACCATCACTCCAGCGATGATGCTCGTAAACCCAAACATGATGGAAAGTCAATGGAGCGTCCACTAGATCCGTTCTGGGAAAGCGGCCTACATCTGAGTCTGACCGCAGCCGAGGCCAAGCAGAAAGCCCGCGCTAAACGACCGAACAAGAGAGCGCCCCCTATGGACTGGAGCAAGAAACAGCAGATATTCAGCAACTTCTGAAGGATGTTCGCCAACTCACTTCTACATGCACAGACCAAAGAAGTAGACCAGATTTGATCAACTTCCTGAAATGAGGGAAATTTGGCATCTTTTTTAAACTAAAGGGAGAAAATGTCTGTTTTATTCATAAATGCAGGAGGTTTGTTCTTGATGGGCATCGTTTTATGTGTCTAATTGGGATTAATTTGAGGTTTTACTGCTGAAATGTTTTTCATAACCAGTCGTTTTGATATTTCAGCCAGTAATGCACAAGTTCCCTCAGATTTTCTAACAAAACAGCAGTTCCCACATTGAGAAAATGAGGAAGGAGACTGAGAGATAGTTTAAAAACGTGATTACAAGACAGAAACGGTAAGACAAACAGAAGCAAAGTCAAATAGAAAGCTTTACTGCAAAGGAAAAAAAGATGTAGACTAAATGTCGAGCTGAAAAAATCATGATCTAGCAGTATCAGAGAATGTACAGTAAGTTGTGTTGGATGATAAAGATAGATAGCAAGAAAGAACCACAGAGAAAGTTGAGTTCAAGATTAACAGATAGAGAGTTTCCTTAAATGACCTATTTAGTAACTATTGAACTTGTAAAACCTCACAAAATTCACTATTAGCGCACATAGCCACATTTAAAATGTTAATTGATGTACTTTATTTTCCTAGAAAATGGATAAGTTTTGGATGACATCATCTTGCACTACACAGATTTCCATCCAATCAGATAACAACTGTTTTAGTTTATTTTTTGAAGGAGCAAGCTTCTCCCACACTAAAGCAATGTTTATTTATTTGTCTTCTTGTCATTTTCTTAGAAATGTTGGTTTTGTTTATTAAAATGATACAGATAATGGTTTATTTTATCACTCAAAGTATTCACAGATATTATAGTTCAGCAGGCTCCCATTATCATCTTGTTGTACATCAATACTAACCTGTCTGAACATGTTTCAAAATCAAAAACTAACTGGTTTCAATTGTTTGCTACACTTGTCTATAAATATCTAGTTAATAATAATATTAGCTTAATACAATATGATACATTCTAAACACATATAGTAATACAAAAATGCAACTAATCACAGAAAAAAGTCTTTATATTTTTATCTGAGACATGTATTATCATTTTAAGCCTGTTTTGTTTGTTATTATTGTATGTAAATTGTTCTTGTCACACTCATATGATGTATGAACATTTTCCCATATGCCAGGTTCGCCCTCACACACGTATAAAGCGAAATAAACAAAGTATTTTAGACAGAAGTTGTAATAAAGTGTGGTCTTACTCTGACGGTGCAACCTGACGGTCTCTCTGGCTCTCTCAGTTCTCCGTCGTCATCAGATCTGCACTGGCGCTAAATGAAACCGCCACTGTCTCACATCCCTTTCTGTAACCCCTCAGAGCAACTGCGTTGTTTTAAACAGCCGTGTGAATATTTCTTAACCGAAGTCGTCGTTTTAGCGTTTTATATATATAAAAAACGATCTCGTCTGCTGTTTCAGTAAGTCTTATCTTTGTACAATGATCATAGTATGCCGTTTTCGTCGTGTTTTCTCACCTTTTATGATATTTTCATGTATTTTAACCACCAAACGCGAACTGTTTGAGCGGGAAACTGAAGTAAACGCCTCACACCTGCTGTAAGCTGAAACGTCACTCAACCTAATCAATATTTAATTAATGATAATATTTACTTTAATATTATGATTAATATAGCCTGATATCCTGTATGTTAAGTAAACGAACGAATTGTAAAAGGTGAACTAATATTTTGTGTACAAGTTAAACTTTAAAAGGAGGTAAATATTCAGAAGAATAGCCTATAATATATTATTATGGCTATTAATTTATTTTATTAACACGATTAATATTATAAAAATAGGGAAATAATATTAATATTGATATTTTGAACTGATTCGTAAAGCTGTATTGAACTCAATGCTTTACTACGTGAGATTTAACTAGCCTAATAACAATTTCAGAAAAAAAAGTTATGCTTAAAATTGATAAGTAAAACTATTGAGATTATTGGGAATGGATATTATTAATATTAACACGACTGATACAAATAATTGTTAATTTTACGTCTGATTCAGGTGAACTTAAGCAAGTAAATGATGTACTGTTGATGTACTGTACTTTTACTTGATAGTAAAACTATCAAGTGAGACCAATATTACGAATATTTAATATGATATTTGTTAACATGCTTAAAACTTAAACTATTGGCAATAGCAATAATCATAGAATTGTGCTACACGGTAACTTGATTATCCTAAAAATAATTTTGGTTCGACCCTGTCAGTAAAAATGTATAGAAATATATTAAAAAGAAAACATTTCCATTAAATTTTAGGAACAATTTCAACTTAATAGTCGAATATATGATAAATGTAATTATTTATTTTAAACAGTTAAACCAAGTGTTTTGTTTATGATATTAATAGTTTAATAGCACACACACACACACACACACACACACACACACACACACACACACACACACACACATTGTTGATCCTCGTGCCACTAGCGTTTCTCTCAAAGTCCTCGTGGTTTCTTCCTCTTTTCTGTTTAATTTCAGCCCTCCAGGGTTTCACTTTAACAACACCTACACTCGCACAGTGTACACAGGACACTAATGCACACCCCACAAACACACACACACACACACACACACACACACACACACTCTCTCTATCAGGCCTCTCCACCACAACACACACCACACAGACAAACTCTGGTTAAAACATGAACAACTCTGACATACCTAGTTTAACTTAGGTCTACATTCTTCTCAGTATATAATGCAAATTTAGAATTGTGTGTAAAAAAACAAAAGTCATCTCACACACACACACACACACACACACACGCAAACATGTCCACACTGAGTTCCTGATGCTATTTGAATAAATTCTGTTACTCATTTCTGGTAAGGGTATATGGTTAACGTGACTGTAAACAAACTCTGATGCGTTAAACCCAAACTTCCTGTCACTGCATGTCTGTTTCCTGTGTGTGGGTTATTAGCGTGTGAGGTTGTGCAGTGAGATGTTTGCTGCTGTCACACATACACACACACACATAGACAGGGAGAGTGAAACAGCTGTGTCATTATATAAAATACAGTTTAAACACAAACAGTCTGTGATCAACATGTGACGGCTGATTTTATTCAGAAAGGTAAGACTATAATTTTAATCATTAGTATTATTAATTCTTGTGAAAACAGCATGTTTTTCTGATTGTTTGAGGTCCTTTAAAGATCATGTCAAATTTTTATCTTTACATACAATAAAACAAAGGAGTAAACATTACTGTTTCCACACGTTTCTTTCTATTTTGTCATTTTTTATCTTTACATACAATAAAATAGAAAAGTAAACATTCCTGTTTCCACACACACACACACACACACACACACACACACTTGTAAAAGAAAAACAACAACAACTTATTTTAGGGTTTATTTCCGGCAGCTGTGTTAAATTATAGAAATTTACCGTAAAAAAAAATGACATTTTTAAATTTAAATTTTATGTAAATTTCTTTAATTAAACCTCTGTTATTTTACAGTAAATTTCTGTAATTTAGCAGCCATTATTTTACGTTTTTTTCCGGCACCCCAGCTGCCGGAAATAAACTCTAAGATTAGATTTTTTTGTTACAGTGCACGTTTCCTTCTATTTAATTTTTTTTCAGAATTGTGAAGAGTCATTTTAACTTTTTCAGCTGCGTGTGGGCCACACATTTCCGCCACTATTTTAATGCAGGAGGGTTTGATTAGCTCCTCTCCAATATTATGCAGCTTTTTTCCCGTGGCAATCCACACCGAATAGTCAAACAAAGCTTCAAAAAAAATCTTTTTGACAGAGCCATCTTTTTTTTTTTCTCTCGAAGAATTCCTGATCTTTTTGTCTCTGAATGCTTCATTTCCTGGTGTCTGTTCATTTTGCTTGTATTCATGCTGTCTCTTTTTCACCACAAATGACATTCTGGACGAAACCTGCCTTCAGTAAAACCTAAATTTAGGTAGGTTTTGATATATTGTCAAATCTTTTTCTTCGCCTCTGAAGAATCACTGCATTTACGTTTCTCTGCCATTTTTGTTTGGATTTTGCCTTTATGACACGTTGACAAGCACGTTACGAGACTGAGCAAAATTTAAATAATTATTTATACAAGACATTTTTACCATTATGTTGGAATTTTAAGCATACTTTTTTTTGGTACTTAAAAATAATTTTTTTCAACAACACTTATCAGACCCCAGGTTGGAAACCACTGCACTAGCATAACTAAAATGCAACAACAGTCAACGTTTACAGTTTGACATGACAACTTAGTTTAAAAATTCACAAAATACAATAAAAGCACTTCTTCAGCTTGGTAAAAAATCATTTTATTTTTCCTGGCAAGGTAAAGAGAGAAAGGTGTGATTGTTTTTTTTTGTTTTTGTCTTTCAGAGTCTCAGTGCAGATTTCCACACGCAGCAATTGTTCTCCGCCTCGCCGTCCTCGTCACTTCCTGTTTTTGCTTTCAGTTTCGCTCTCATTTCACATCTTTCAACCAACAAATATTTGTCACGAGGAAAATAAAACAAGACGCATGATGAATCCAACAGTTTTATCAGTAAATTTACCAGCAAAGTCCTTACAAAAAATAATAAAAATAGCAAAACAACAACAAAACAAAAAAGTGCATGACAAAAAGCGATAATCCAATTGAAATTACGCATTTTGCTCCGATTTAAATGTTGTGAATTCGATACTATATATCAAAGTAACCAAAATTAGCAATAGCAGCAAAACTTAAAAAAAAAAAAAAAAACCTTAATATCGTAAAACTATATTTGATATAGTTGTAGTTTGTTGGATAAGCTGATTTAATCACTAAATACCAAATATCAATATGGCATCAATATTTATCGGTACAAATACATTCATACACACACACACACACACACACACACACACACACACACACACACACATAATCGCGCGCACACATCGTTGGTCACAGTTTACAGGTCAATAGGGGTCCAGGAGTCAAGTGTAAGGTACCTTAAAACAATTAACAACCTATTAACACACATACGAAATGCGAAGTACGAAAAACACATGGCAATGACGTCAACAAAACACACTTAAAAGCTCCCAACAAAGCTACCGTACACACACATACAACCAAACACATACATAACGTAAATCATGATCGTTATACTGTGGAGTTTCCATTCCAGCTCCTTCACGACGAGACTCTCTCTCACTCTCTCGAAAAATAATAATAAATCACAAGAATCAACTACGGTGTGATTGAAATCTGTAAACTACGATGAGTCTCAACAGCGAACACTGACCAAGCCCAGGAAAAAGCTACAAGTTTTACTATGCAAAATAAGTGAGAATGTCGGAAAATAAACGTTACGGCATAAGAGACGCAAGCAAGAATCATGACGACAATCGGACAGAACGACGACAATGACGAAGCTGATGATGATGAAAACTGTGAATTCATAGATGCTCCCTTACTTAACGATCGATAACAGAAATTCGCGATAGCGCGCTAACCATCTTTTTTTTTTAAAGCCGAGAGATTGTTCTCGTTTCCTCAATAGTAATTATTTTTTTCTTAAAAAAGAAAAGAAAAACAACGCTAGTCTTTCCTAGATAGTCTCAGTGTTAAAGTCTGATTATGCTATTGCTACGGCAGCGCTGGCGCAGCAGGCCGCTCGTAGTTATTGCAACTTCATGTGCAAGTGTCTCTATGGTCAGTGTGTGTGAATGCTTTTTGATTCTTATGCCTGGGATTAACTTGAGATTAAAAAAAGTCGTATAACAGTTGCTGTCTAGCTTCCCTCCCTAAACTTAATCTTATGTTAGCGATTATTCCCAGATAACTGTCTATGCCTCCCTCCCGTTTAACCTACGACCTCCCTCCCGCTCTTCTTAAGTTTAATCGCTCTCCCTCGGTTACGCTAGCTCTTGTCTTTCCCTACGTTTTTAGGTTTATTCCCTGTGATTGGGTGCATTCTGCAGTTAACTAGAGGAGTCCCCTCCCCCCTCCCACCCACCCACCCACCCTCATGGACACACAAAGGGCGTGGGATCTGTCCGTCAGGCGGAGCGGCCAATCGCGTCCCTCTCCCCCACGATCAGGGCAGTGCAATACACAGATGGATGAGTTCCCCCCTCCTAAAGGTTCAACTGGAACAAAAGGGAAAGAAAAAGATGCATAAGAAAAAAGTAAAGTTTGTTTGGTTTCTTTGACTGATTATCGGTTTATATTAGCGGTTTACAACCGATATATTTAACTATTTTAACAACCTTCGATTATATTTTTTCTATGTTCATTAATTTTTTTTCAATTTTACAAGTCTGACAAATGATTTCACTTAAGAAATCATTACTTAAGATAGAAAACAATTTCCGAAATATGAGAAAGGTAGACTGTTGTTTTTGACTGATTATCGGTTTGACCGATATATTACAATTTTAACACTCATTGATTATATTTTCTGAATAAAGTATGAATTTGAAGGCTGACATCATTTACATTAAAATTACTTTTATTAAATAAGAGCAAAGACTTAGACTTAAGTTGTTGTTTTTGACTGATTATTGGTTTGACCGATATATTTAACTATTTTAACACATTCCGATTATGTTTTCTCAATATCCACACTTTATTAAATATTACATGTCTGACAAATTATTTTAATTTAAAATAACTTCAGAAAAGTTGACCAAAGCTTTTTTAAGACTAATTATCGGTTTATACCGATATATTTAATTATTTTAACACCCTTCAATTATATTTTCTCAATATTCATACTTTATTAAATATTACAAGTCTGACAAATTACTTAAATTCAAAATAATTGAGAAAAGTAGACTGAAGCTTTTTTTTTGGAATGATTATCACTTTGACCGATGTATTATAAAATTTAAAGACTCATCAAAAATAATTTCTGAATATTCCTACTTTCTGAAGTCTGACAAATTTTTTAAATTAAAAATTACTTTTATTAAATAAAAGCAAAGTAGACTAAAGCTTTTATTTTTGACTGATTATCGGTTTGACCGATTTACATTTTCCATTTTAACACCAGTCCATTTTATTTTAATTAAATATTACAAGTCTGACAAATGATTTTAATTGAAAATAACCTAGGAAATAAGACAAAAGTAGACTAAAGTTCCTTTTTTACTGATTATCGGTTTAATCTATATATTTTTTTAAAATTACTTATGTAATAATAGTAGACTCAAGTTTCTTTTTTACATTATCGGTTTGATATATTTAAATTTTAACATGCGTCGATTATATTCTTTTCCTCAATATTCTGTGTGACCGATTACTGACATTGAAAATTGCTTGTATTTAATTTTCAATTGTCAATTTATATAACCAGTTACACTGAATATTGAGAAAAAACGTAGACCTGATGGATGTTAAATAGAAAACATATATCGGTCAAACCAATAATCAGTCAAAAAAGCTTTAGTCTAATTCCTCTTGTTTCATTAGGCATAAAAGTCAAATAATTTTATGAATAATTATCAATTTGATAAAATTACAAAATTCTGTCAAGAAATAGCAAAAATTGCAGATTCTGTCTGGCCAATAAGCATCGGGGGAATGTGTAACTGCTACATTATCTAATATACACCGCAGCAGAAACGACTACAGCAACCGATTGTTTTTTCCAGCTCAATTTAGTAAGCAACACTAACCTGACAGCATGTGCTGCGTGTGACGCGAGGGTGGGGCTACACGCCATAGCATGCAGAGAGGCGTTCCTTCAGGATGGGTGGAAACTGCTCCGAGAACTGCTGCCAGTTCTCCTCGCCAACCTGATCCTTAAAACCGTGGAGGATCTACACAAACATAACCACAAACACATTTAACATCACGAATCTTCTTACATTTCACCACTATAAAGACACTGTAGCTCCACACACGCGTCTGACCTTGTAGAACATGTCCCTCAGGTCATCTTTAGGATTGACCCAGGAGGCCACGGCATCACAGAAGAAGATGAAATCCTGTGGTGGAGAGACAGAGGAGGTCAAATATAGAGTGATACAAGGAAAAGTAGCTGCGTTTCCATCCAATGACTTAAAAAGAACAAAATCAAAACTAAACTGAATTAGACAAATATCAGACAGAAAAAAATGTAGTTTTGCACAGGAAGAGAAGCTGCGCGAGTCTTTTACTTCGATAATAAATGAGTTGCACATTAGAGGATGAAATGTAATGAGCGCTGTGGTTTTTGGAGCCGTGAGACGCTCTTTGGGAGCGCAGACAGATGCTCTAGACAGTCCTGAAGGTAATAATAATACAACACTGAACCACTGTGATGACAGACTTTGGCTGAGGGATTTTAGAACTGAGCAAAACAACATTTCAGATGTTTTTCAATGTGCTCGAAATGCTGGTTTGAAGATTAACGCCATCTCATCACACATATTTTTTGTCATGCCATTATCTGTTAAAAACAATCACTTTTCTGATTCGCATTCTGGAATTTATTGAGTAAACGGGTCTCCATTGTAGTTTAAGAGGCATACTTCCCTTCTCTCTCTCTGCCACCTATGCTTTCCTGTTTATTCTCAACTGTCCACTTAATAAAAGGTAAATACCTCTAAAAAATAATAATTAAAAAGTAGAAGCCCAGTGATCCACTTATTTTCATTTTGACGTTTAGTTTATCTTGGGAAACAAAACACCACAAAGGTTTCGGTTTAACCCCTTTCTCAGTGTGTGTGACTGTCTTCCATCCATATTTTAAGCACTTTTTAAATAAGATAAAAAGTTTATCCTACTTAGTTGACATTTTCAAAATATATGTGCATATTGGCATTTTCAATTTATAGTAATTATAACATATTTGTAATTTGGAATTTTTTTAATTAAATAAAATGTATGCAGTTATTCTCTGATGTATACGGTTATGGTAAATTGCATTAGCAATAGTAATAGTACTTAATTTGGTATCTATGCCATTATTTATATATATATATATATATATATATATATATATATATATATATATATATATATATATGCAATTATGTTTTTATATTTCTTGTTTCGTTAATTGAGGTTGGGGGATAGGATTAACAATGGGCAATATATACTATTTATCTCTAAATATTTAACTTGTTTTGTCATACAAAAGACGACTAAAAAGTTTAAAATAAATTGTCGTTATAATAGTGTTCCATGATAATAGTATTTTTTAATGCGATAGTTCAAAATACGCATAGAAAAAGGTGGATGCAGACAAGGATAATCCAGAATATGAGCTCTGACCTGGACCACACCGCCGGGATTCACACCGATCATCACACAGATGCCTCTGAAGGCAGAGTCCTTTTCTTCATTGTCTCGGATGTTTCGTAACGATGTGCACCTGCAAACCATCATCAAACACATTACTATATTTCATCAAGTATAGCTGGTAGCATAATTTAAAGTGACAGAACACCAAAAAAAATACTCTATTTAATCACTTTTTGAAAGTTTCATAGGTTTTACACAAAAGAATAGATATATGTTGGGGAATGTTTTAAATGTCCTTTGTCCATAAACATCTATATTAAAAGAATTAAAATAAAGTCAACGTCTCCTGGTTTACAACATCATTCAAAATATATTCTTCCATGCAAAACAGAACAAGAGAAATACTGCCCCTTTAAGATCGCCTTAACAATGCATCGACCATAAATGCAAAGAAAAGTTTGAGGTTGGTAATATTTCTAAAAGTCTTAGGATCTTAGGTCTGCATTTATTTAATTTTTAAAAATACACAAATTCTGAAATATTTTTACAATTCAAAACAGCTGTTCACTGATTAAATACACTGCGACTATTCCTGTGATGAAATTTATTAATTTAAAAAGCTGAATTTACACCATCATTTAGTACAAAGATGTCTACGTTGAGACTCACCAGGGTCTGATGAACTGTTGCAACATGGGCGCCACTTCTTGTGGACACACATAACCCAGGCGACCAATCGTGATGGCTGCACAAAAAAAAAAGAGAAAAGTTGGAGATGGTCAGGGTTACAGACGGTCAGGGTTATTTTTAGGGCTGTATAAGGTGTGGTAAGCGGTTTTACCCGTGTTCTCCAGCAGGGTTTTAGGAGTGTTGGGTCTGTTAATGATCTCCACAAGATGAGGAAGAACCAGAGCCACATACGGCTGCATCTCCACACCTATAACAACAGCAGCACATCATATATAGTCACAGTCACTCCAAACAAACCATCAGCACATTCAATAGAGATGCTTTGACTTATGACAAAAATGACAGAAAAAAAAAAAAACAATTATACTCCTCATATATTTCTCTTTTAAATTCATATTTATTATATAGGATGCTTTGCTGTATAATATATTTGCGCATATACATTAGATTAGTCAAGTTCAAAAACCAAAACTGAAGCTAATCTAATAAAGACATCCAAAAAAGTACATCAAAATGAATATATTGGGGGAGGGGGGGGGTATCAAATACAATTTTAATAAACAGTAAAAACAAGCGAAGATAAATAATATAAAATTTAGTAGTTAGATTTTTTGTGTGTGTAAAACTCATTCAAATTTAAATGTATTTTCTATCCCTATAGAGAAGTGTTTCTCAACCACGTTCCTGGAGGACCACTAGCACTGCACATTTTCTATATCTCTCCATAACCAAACACACCTGATTCACATCATCAGCTCATTAACTTGAAAAGCCTGTAAAGACATACAATACATGGAGTGTTGGTGGTCGTCCAGAAACTTGGTTGAGAAACACTGCTATAGATGTTCAGTATTTTATTGAATACAACTGTATAATAAAAGTGTTTTGTTTTATTGTACCAAAATCTCAGCTTTATTCACTGAGAAATTGATAGAAATATTCTGTACATGAACTGTATATGGTTAAAAAGGCTGCTCAGCAATTTTACAGTCAATAAAATGTGGTTATTTTATTAGTTTGTGTTTTTAAAATCAGCATAATTTAAATTAGAGTTAAATATTTAAAAAACAAAACCTTACAAAAGCTATTTATATTATTTAATAACATAAGGTTACAACTTTTACAATTATTATCAACCAAATGCATCCACAATTTTCAGTTTCCATAGGGCTGTTACCAAAAATAACAAGTAAGACACATTAACAGTCTATTTGTTAGTAAAAAAAATGAAGCATGGCTACCATAGCCAGCAGTTATGGCCTGTTATAATATAAAGTTGTTTTTTAAATTATTATTTTTTTGTATAAATGAATCGAGGATATTTTATTTGGACAAATTCATTGTAGTGAAGCATCTGAATCAGTTTGCATTCATGGAATTATATGGTTATAAGCCTTGAAGGGATACAGCTATGGATACTCGCCTCAGTATAGCATCATTTTTGTGACACTGCACAACAATAATTAATAGTTCTATATTACTGTGAGGGGTAGGTGTTTTTTAAAATAGAATTGACTGGGTAATTTAAAAAATAATATTAATAACACTTTAATTACTGTTTTTTTTATCACTTTAGGGTTCAGCTAGGGGTAGATGTTAATAAAATACAATTGAATGGGTAATTTAATAAATATTAAGAAAAACACTCTGTATAATTACTGTTTTTACCCTACAATAATGGTTGGGTTATGGGTAGACGTTATTAAAATACAATTAATAAGTAAGTTAATAAGTAATATGAATAATTCTCGTTAGCTTCCAGCCACATCTGTATCCCTTCTAGCAACAACCGAAATATATTGATGATAAGCAAAAGAAAGTCAAATGATTAATTAGCTCTTTTGAACAGAAAATGGAATTCATTCCGCTGATAGAATTGATTCTGAACTTTTGAACGGACTCTTGATTCTTTATGCCTCGGAATCTCTTCTTTCTGGAATTAGCTGCCAGCCTTAGGTTTCACTCCAGAATTGACATCTCAGTGCATCCTTTATATTCAGATGTCATTTTAATTGCTAATCATGATGATCAAATGAACAGCTCCTCACCCATCTGCATGCAGATCTCTCCGATGGCCCAGGTGGCGTTATTACACACCGAGATGAATTCCGGGTTCAGATTCGTCCCCAGAATCGGCATGAACTCAGCTAAACATATCAATTCATACATTAATTGATCTGGATGAGCTAAGAGGAGTATATCATGACAGATGTGCGTGTCATCTTACCAATGCAAGGTTTAACATGTGGAAAACAGGCCTTGGTCAAATCCCCCAGCAATGCAAACGAGCTCTGCCTCACTTCAGGCATCGTGTCCTACACACCAGAGATCAACTTTAGACTTAGCATTCACAGAAGTAAAAAATTTATAATATTTTTAAAAGATTTTTGCAGTTTCTGAAGAAAAACAGCAGTAAAATATATAATTAAATGTAATCATTATATATAAACAATTGAATGAAAATGAAATGTAACATAAAAATGTTATTTATAATAAATGCATCTTATATTTTAGAGTAAAAAAAAAAGGAAAACTAAATACAAGCATTCTAAATAGTAATATTACAACATAAACAGTAATTTATAGTAATCAAATGTATTATGTGTATAGTAAATAATTCAAATAAAATGTCTGTGTAAAAATATGCATGCTTAAATATGCATAATATGTAAAATAAATGTTAATTATACATTAATAATAAATTATAATATTAATTATAATGTATAATTATGCATGTATTATTATTGAAGTTTAATAAATCACTGTAATGGTGATTATAATAGATTTGAACAGTTTGTGAAGAAAATGTGTGTGTGTTTGCTTGTGGATAATGCCACTGTGATGCTGGAGTGCTTCACTAGAACTGGAATTAAAGATCTTTTTTGGTGTGCGCGCACTGCCATTAATAACACACACACCTGCATACACTGGAACAGAAGGGTCATGATATTGCTACGAGCAACCAGCTGGTCCACATGACCCCCGAGACCCTCGGCCAGACCACTGAGCAGATCCAGAGCCACGATCATGAAGTCCTTATCTGGAGCCTCGTACTGATCCGGCTGCTGGCTGTACATCTACACACACACAAACAAACATGGACACGCACACACACAAAAAAAAAGGACACACACACACACACAAAAAAAGCACACACACACACGCAAGCACGCACACGGGTTATTGAATCCTCTGGTCCTCTGATGCACACGTAGATGTATACGAGTGAGAGTGTGTTCTCACCATGGCTTGTGCGAGTGTTTTCTGCACCAGAGTCACACAGCGCTGATAGACGGGCTCACAGTATGGGAGGAAACCACTCTGTAACGCTGTGGCCACAGACGACAAACACTACACACACACACACACACACACACAGACACACACAGACACACACAGACACACACAGACACACACAGACACACACAGACACACACAGACACAGACACACACACAGACACACACACACAGACAGACAGACAAACAGACACACAAACAGACACACAGACAGACAGACAGAATGAGTGAGGGTCATTTACTTGTCTGTTCAATCCTGTATTTAAAATGAAACCCCTGAAAGTCTACCTCCAGTAGGGGAAACAGGTCTTTATCCTCATCCTTCAGTTCATTCCACTTCTGGATCAGAGGCGGCATCAGTTTCTGGATGTATTCCTATTCATACACACACACATACACACACACACAAACACAAACACACAAGATTACACCATTGATTTTTTCGCACGCTGTACTATCAGAATCTTCAGGAAATCAGCAATGAACTGACTCGGGTTTCGTTCCAATTACAGATGTTTACTGAATTCTCATGCAGCATAACAAACCCCGATCAAAAAACTGTGTTGCTCCATCGGTCGTCCACTTTCATATCTCATTATAGAACTTAAAATAGTCCAATACAGGCAGAGCAAAGAATTACAAATGAGTATGAGTGTAATCAGCAAATGTACATGAGTAAACTGTACATGATGTTGAGCAGTAGGTTAAGTTCCTCGGTGTCGAGTTTCATCACGGGTGTTTTGTTTTTTCTGAACACTAATGTACAATTATCTAAAACTTGCTTATTCAGAGGTGGGAACCGGCGGACATGCAACAACTTTAATAAAAAAAACAAAAGTTTCCATCTAGAGCTCCTTTACGGCACTTGTAAACACTCGCTTCATCGGACTCGCGGCTTTCAGCACCGCCCACACTTGTCGCCATAACCAAGCCGACCAATCACAGAGCTTGCACTATGCATTGTTGCGACATGTAGATACATTTATTGAGAGGTGTATGTCAGCCACGGCAAGTGCTATGTGAGGCTGCGCCGAACCATACGCGTGTGTTGGACAGAAGTACAAATCAGCCTTGAGTCAGTCGCCCAGAGTTATAGGCACGCACTCAGTAGCACTAAGCATCATGGGAACTTTGTTATTCACCGCATATATAAATGCCAAGGTAATTCTTTCACATTAGGGCTGCCCAATTAATCACAATCTGAAATGCTGCAATTAGCTAAATCGCAAGAGGCTGCAATGTGAAATATTTCTAATATGATTTCCTCCGCCAAGAGCAGATGCTTGACTGCAGTCTGTGTGTGACAGTCTTACTAGCCAATTGAGTGAGCAAACCTTCATTCTGCCCAATCAGAATTGCACAACCAAACTATGCAGAACGCCCACGGAGAAAAAAAAAAAAAAAAAAAAAAACAGGAACGTGCAGATAACTGGGATAATAGCGTCTGCTGCTTCAGAAGCATTAAAGGGTCATGAAACACAAACACATTATTTGAGCTGTTGATAGTCTTATATGTGTCCCACGCTGCTAAAACACTATTTAGGACACACATATTTAACAAAAAAGTGGAAATTGGTTGTTTTTGCATATTTTCCAGCAAATTCGTTCTTCCGGTTTGAAACGAATTTTTGAAGCTGCGTCATTCCGATTAGGTACCTGTGTGTATTCCAGCGTGTAGACTGGCTGTCTGTACCTGGGAGTGCTTCGTGACTTCTCTAAGCGTGCTGCATTCATTCATGAGAAAGACTTGGCTTAAACCAATCAGCGCGCTCTATTGTGTATGAGGTGCAATTTCATTAATATGCAACAACAACAAGTGGGAGAAGAAGAATTGTTTGGAGATACGAGTCGTCAGTGTTGCTTTTAATTTGCTGCATCGAAGGTTTTGTTTGAATTTTTCGCTATTCTCATCTGGAAACGGTGAAATTTGGATTTGCTGCTCATCTCCTTTTAATAAAGACACAACTCCAGTTGTTGTTGATTGTCCTGTCTCTACAGATTTGGTAAGTGATCAGTGGTCTTTGTTTGTTTATTCAGATGGCAAAGTTATTTTGTATCGTCAGCAGTACTCTTTTAGTGTTTAAAGACAGACCTTAGTCAAATGATTTCTAAGTAACTAAAGTTTACCTTACGTTAATATAACTACAATATTACAGACTGAAAGATCCGCTGTAAATGCTGCTCTCTGAGTACAAACATGTAAACACTGCAATCATACTATTACCATCGTGGGTGATTTTCGCCGCATTTTGTGACAGGAATAACACATACGGCTTTCTGACGCAGCCGTGTGCACCCAAGTAACAGAGAAATGCTGAGTTTTTTTTTCTCCCCTTCGCCGTGCGGTATCAAACTTTGCATTAAAAAATACACACAGCAGTTCCTCAAATCAAATATCTTGTTTGTCACGAGGCATAAATGAAATTCCTTAAAGAAAGTGCACTCAAAGTCCACTATTTAATTATTTGTCAAATATTTTGATTACTGATATCCATGTAAACACAGTCACTGTCTTTCTCCTTTTATCTGTGTTTTTGCCTCTGAAAATCAGCGTGCCAAAATCGAAACTCCCATTTTTATGCAAATTTTTATGCAGAACCTTCTCTCTTTCCCTCCTCCAACACTCCCCACTAAACAGAGCTGGACACGCCCACTTTCCTGACTTTTTGCTAAACTTGCAATGTGAAAACACCCTGCTGAAACAGGGGGGTTTCGTGGCCCTTTAATAGACAAATATCAAAAGAAAAACAGCCATTTGTTATATGGGAATATTTGCTTCAAAGTCAAAGTTTCAAAGAGTTGTCGCAGAATTGTTGCTAATCGCATTATCTGTCAAACAAATTCAATTAGATATTTTCCCCAAATCGCACAGCCCTATTTGACATTATGACTATAAAATAATGAACGAAACGTTAATTAATCATGCATCAATTTAAGTTAGTTACCGGCTGGTTGAGATGATGTCCCACAGAGTCCGCCAGGGTGCCGATGGCATCGTAGAGGATGAGCAGGTTCTTGTGCTGATATTTCCCGAACGCAAACACCAGCGTGTCTAAAATGTAGCTGAGATACGGGACCAGCTCTGTGCACGCCTCCTCCTCCAGAGTCGCAAACGCACTGAAAAAACACCACAGAAATTCAGCATCCCAAAATAATTCTCTCTAAACACACAATTCAATGGTATTGCTGTTTTCATAATAATTACTGGTTCAGCTTTACAAAATGCGCACATTATTGCATTACAATCAACAAATTCAGGAAAGTTACCTACATACTGTATATTTGCAGATTACCGAAGTATAATTTTGATAAAAAAAGAAACCAAAATGAACCGTCCTCATGCCTACTGAATACTAGTGTCTTGCAAAATTACCAGTAATGTCATCATGGCGAAGACTACAGAAATTAGTTATTAATAAGATGATAAAGTTCAGACCTGCAAGCGGCCTCCTGCACCCTCTTGTTGCCGTCCAGGATGCGTTTGAGCAGTTCAGTCATGAGCGGTTTGAGGTGGGCGTCCGGCGGCTGGCTTACTACCCAGTGTGCATAGCGGCTGAGCGTCCAGCAGGCGATGGAGCGAACCAGAGCCTTCTTATCACACAGACACTGGATGAGGTGCGGGATGAGCTCGGGCAGGTACGGCACCATCCCCTGCATACAGCCTGATATACATACACACATTATTATTATTATTATTATTATTATTATTATTATCGGTGAGCATTTGAATGTTATGGCCGATTGATATTATATTAACACTTAATCAGGGTTTCTGCCGGTTTCAGAGTTTAATTCAAAACTTTAAGACATTTAAGACCATTATGAATAAAATTTTAGATGAATGATTCTTCAAATGGCCCAGATGTTTAAGATGTAAGATGTTTAAAACATTTAGCACTACAATAATACATTAATAATAATAATAAAAAAATAATAATAATAATGAACAAACGTTTTAAAAGTTTTAAAAACTATAATAAACTAAATTTATGCACAACAATCTGTCCAGGTCGATGTCCTCAGCAGTAAACACATGAAGCACTTTTTAAACAAATGTTATTGTAAAGAAAACAATTAAACCAATATGATAGAGCTAAATACAACCTTTTTAAACAAAAAAAAAAACTTTAAAGTTTTGAGATGGATTGTTGGTGATTGAATGGGTTTTGATTGGGTATCAATGCATGAACAAAGGAAAATTCAGACCTGTTTTAAAAGAAGACTTAAAACCTACAACACAATATTTCAGTAAATTTAAGACTTTTTAGGGCCTAAAATTTAGATTTTGATTTAAGATATTTTAAGACTTTAAGACCCCACAGAAACCCTGCAAATTTGTGATATGTTTTGCACTAAAAAGTTCAATAAAATTATACATATATATACATATACACACACACATATACATACATATATATATATATATATATATATATATATATATATATATATATATATATATATATATACACATATACATATATATATATATACATATACATATATATATATATAATATATATATATATATATATATATATATATATATATATATATATATATATATATATATATATATATATATATATATATATATATATCAAATGAAAAAACAAGCAACAATCAAATTACTTTAGTGAAATCTTTATATTTTTAAATGGTCAGACCCAACAATGGACAGTTTTAATCTATCTGACATAAAATGACATGCTTATTTGTAGGTGAAAATGGCTTTTAGGGTGCAGAAACCCATCATTCTACTTTATATATGGTGTCTAACTGAAGGCCATGAGCCCTGACTGGCAGACAGCAACATGTTTGTTTCTTGCCCACGACAGAATTTAAGCAAATTTTTCCCTCCCACATAAACTTACAATCTGATAATGACAGACAATAATACTGTGTGTTGAACCCAGAATCACAGGGTAATAAACTGATTCCCATTTGTAATTTAAGAGCTGTAAATCGAAGAATTTTAAGAAAATTAAAACTCTAGCTATAAACACCACAAGAACGAATCTGTGGACTCCTGATCAAAATCAATTTTTGCACAGGATTTTTGTATGAAATGATTTTTAGAGTATAGATGTTCTCTTTTTTTTGTATGGTTACATGTTACTCTTATGTATGTAACAGATGGTTTTGTATAAGTTTTGTTTTCGCTATCCTGGGTGTTTAATTTTATAACTGAGATTTATTTTTGGAAAGTTATAAGTTTGTCTGGGCACTTGTTAATCTATATTCTTTTTTTTTATGTTCGAGGTTGACTAAGTTAGAGGGAGATGTTACCAAACGCAACAGTGAAACAGCACCATTGTGGTCCAGTGGTCAGCGCACTGCGTTACGACGACGCCGACGCAAGTTCAAACCTTACCCGAGTAGAATTTATTTATTTTTTTTGTCAAGACATAATACTATTGAGTTACTTTTATAGGTGTACATTTTTGTGTGTGTGTGTGACCGCCGTTACAAGCTAAAACTCAACAATTAAAAAAAAAAACATCTTAAGGTTTGCAATGCAAATCCTATTATTATTCGTTAAACAAAGCTACAGTAGCTCTCTCATATAATACTTTACCAATCAATATAATAGTAGCATTTGCAAACTAATCAACTGAATATTCAAAACAAATACAAAATTTATATACATACACACATATGCATGCATACATACACACACATATACACACATATATACACGTGTGTGTGTGTGTGTGTGTGTGTGTGTGTGTGTGTGTGTGTGTGTGTGTGTGTGTGTGTGTATGTGTGTGTGTGTGTGTGTATATATATATATATATATATATATATATATATATATATATATATATATATATATATATATATATATATACACATACATACACATACATACACATACATACACATACACACACCCACACACACCCACACACACCCACACCCACACCCACACCCACACCCACACCCACACACACACACACACACACACACACACACACACACACACACACACACACACACACACGAAAATAAATAGATTGAATAGTGGGCTCAACATTCAGTGGACCGAGGACTAATGTGTTGTGAGTTGAGTGACACACACACACCTTCAGCGATGGCTCCCAGCACCAGAATCCCAGATTCTTTGATGACCCAGTCTGGGTGGAACAGCAAACCCTTCAGCAGTGGTAACAGGTGCGGCAACAGCTCATCCCGAAACACGTTCGCCAACACGTCCAGCGCCGCCGCAGAACACTTCCCTACACAAACACACAAGCCAAGACACTTATACACACAGCATTTCAATCAATCAACATTTTATATAGCACCTTACTACAATCAAAAGGCTACACACCAAAAGTAAGAACATAATCAAAGAGAGAATGTCAAAATAAAACATTCAAACAATTAGATAAGCGGTGTGGGGGGATTGACTACAGAATATTAAAAGCTTTTCTAAATAAGTAGTTAAGTTTTGAGAACTTGAGACGGGAACAATGTTAAAATTACCGTCCTGCCCCCACTGCATTTCAAACACCTCGCACAACTGGTAATACGTTGTTGTTGTTGTTTTTTGGTAATTGATGCAAAGATGATATAATAGATAAATGCATATAAATGTTCATATGTTTAAAATGATATATATAATAATCTAAATATTACTAATGTTCAAGGATTTAAGATGCTGATGATTATTAAACGGGTCATAACAGTGTTGTGAAAAGTCCATTTTTCAATAAATACAAATGAGCCAACCCCATGTGACAGTGCAAACAGGGCGGAAAATGTGAACTCCTGCCAGATGTTCATATGTGGAGTGCTTCGATAGGTGCGTTTACTCACGCAGGTTCCAGTCAGAGAGTGTGTCGTCATCATCATCCTCGTCTTCATCGATGTCCTCTCCTTCTTCTCCCTCTCCTCCCTCGTGCTGCAGTGTGACGGTGCGGGACTTATGGAAACGTGGCTTGATGTCCTGTTCGCTGTCAGGAATGGTGTCGTCCTCCTCCACATCACCCTGAAACACACACACACACAGAGAAAGAGAGAGAGAGTTTGAAGGTTGAATACACTCCTTATATAGTGCTCACTCACTAATCAGGGATCTTGGTACATTGGTAGAGATGGGATTAAAAAATTGATACTTTGGAAACTGAGATATAAGGTCAGATATTAAACCTTATATATTAAAAATTATGTAAAAATGTATTAATGAAGGTGTCTTTCTTTTTTTAATTTACATTTATTGTCAAGAGAGTCAACAGGTTATAATATAGAGTTATGTTTGTATTACATAACAACACAAGACAGAAGTTTGTTCATTTGACTTCCTGAACATTTCGAAATATAATTCTGTAACATACAATAGCATTAAGGAGGAAAAAAAGATTAAAAATTAAACAAAAAAAAAACTGAACAAAAACAGCAGGGTAAAGAACAATGTAGGGGTGGTCTTGCATGGTTACGTTCACAATAACATATATTTAGCACTGATTAGTCCAAAAAAAATTAAGTAATTAATAATTTTGTCATGCAGAATAAAATAAAAATTATTCAAATACACACATTTATATTTTTTATTATAACCATTTAATATAACTACTGCAAAGTTATTTTGAGAAACTTAATTTGTAAAAAAAAAAAAAAAAAAAAGTATGAAATTTATATTAAAACTAACAAAAACTTAAAATATGTACTGAAAACAAAGATTTTAGCACTATAACTGTATATACAAAAACCTAAATTAGCACTGCTAAGCACAATTCAATTTTATGAAATGCTAATTGATATTAATCTAATACAACACAAATAATTTTCAGAAAAAAATTAAGATAACTTGCAAAACATTTATAAAAACTTATAACAAAAACAAAAAAATCTGAACATTAAAAAAACATAACACAATGTCCACAGCTACAACAGTATATAAAAAGTACTAAAATAAAATACCACAATTATTTATGAATATACCAATTCAAAAGATACACAGATAATCTGAATGGAGTGTTTGCGAATCAGAATCCATTTTTATGACTGCAACAAACATGCTCTGAATTGAAAAAAATAACCCATCTCTGAGTCATGTGTCATATATAGTGACTCACCTTTAGTAAGATGATGTCAATCTCGGAATATTTCATCCCGTTCACCAGGATGGGGATGAGTCTGTGGAGAAACACGAGAGCACAAGATCAGACCAGTCTATAAAACTATAAAACTAAACGTACTGATGCATATTATATGGGGTTCACCATCAATATAGCAATGTGATCATTCGCAGTAGTCACATCGTAGGATATGCAATGCTAAGTCGCCGTTATAATTTATCATGTTAGGCCTGTGACTGCAAGAGGACTTTAAAAACATTCAGGCATAACTGTAATGATGATCCATTTTATTGAATTATTTACCAAGTGAAGACTATGTAGTATTATTTTTCATGTGATTACTCAATTACTGTACCTGAACACGGTTTCCTCAGGAAAACATTAAAACACTGTTTGTTTGTTTGAGTTTTATTTTTTGATTATATTCACATATACTGGTAGATTGTTTAGAATATTTAGAATATTAGAATATTAGAATATACAAAAGTCTCTTAGAGCAATTTCCCAACCCTGTTCCTGAAGACACATCAACAGTACATATTTTCAACCTCTTCCTAATCAAACACACCTAAATTAACTCATCAGAACATAGACTCCAAAACCTGAAGTTAATGGGTCAGATAGGAGAGACTGTTGACGTGCCTCTAGGAACAGGGTTGGGAAATGTGGGGAAAAAAGGAACTTTAGTGTTTTTTTTTTTTTATTAGAAAAATGTTTAGACTAACAACAGATAAATCAATCCTTCTCTTTTGTATTACATTACATATTGACCAGACAAACTTCCTCTTTTTTACTGTGCTGCATACTTTAGAAGAACTGCTGACTAGTGGAAAAAGCAAAATAAGAATACATTTAGGTTTGTTCCAGAACGCTGTCTGGACATTTCAAAAGTTGTCATGATCTTTGTGAAAGTTGTGAAATATATTAAAGATGCACGTAATTGTTCAGTTCTGGTATGCAGAGAAGAGTTGCAGAAAGAGGAAGTATGTCTAGGGGTTACAAAGAGCCAATGGACTGCAGAATGACTGATAAGTGACGTTAAACCAAAACTCCACCTGTTAAGATCAGTTGTGTATATACGCTGGAGTCAGGAAATGTGTTAGTTGCGAACCTCCTGATTGTAATTCTTGTATTGCATTGGGGTAACGTAACCCAGAGCTCTGTCATCAAATTATTAATTTGTATCTAATAAATTACTAATATTTTTGGCATTGAAGAAAACACTCTCCAGACCTTTTCTTATTGAACATGCATGGAATTGGCATGATATTCCAACAGAAACACTGCCCTACAAAACCACCACAGTCAATCAAAAATGGGCAATTATTTACAAATAGAAGTCATCTGGTGTTTATATTGCAATTTATAGCACAGAATAACAAAATATGGCAATGCTACATTTTTCCAATATCATGCAGCCTTACCAGAGGCTTGATGTGTCATGTGTGTGTTTATTTTCTACTCGGATGATGATGATGATACTCACTGAACTAGATGTCCTGACAGAGCCTCTTTACAGATGGGTTGCTCTGCTAGAGTCAGCCAGAACTCACAGGCCTCCAGCGCCACGTTCTCATCCGCGTCCTGTGTGCGCTGCAGCATGTACTGCAGAAAGAGACGCAGATGTCATTTAAAGTCCTCCAGGGAGATTTACATCTTAATATGCAAATCTGATTTACGGCTCCTACACAACGGGACGCTTTTCGTTTGCGTTTATCGTCAGCGTTTTACGAGTCGTTTTTCAGTATTCAGACCCCAAGCGCTTTTCACTGGCATCAAGCTGAAGAGTATGCAAAACCACTCTTTTGACGTTAGATGGCGCTGCACAACATTAAGCTTCTGACACCCGCTTATAACAGAAGAAGAGGAGGAGGAGAGGAAGTTCACACGCTTGTTGTTACACTTACTGGTGACTCGAACAAGCATGGATTGTTCAAGTGGCAGCTCCAGCGATGAAGAAATGATTAGTGTTCACAAGAGCAGTAAGCAGCTCCACGTTCATATCGCCTCCGGGCATCTTCTTCATTGTGCACACGCATTGACAGTGTTGCGCTTGAGCGCCTCCAAGTGCTGTTTACTGTAACTTCAGCAGCTCCGTGCACGTGAACAAAAGTGCCGATCTGATTGGTGGAGAAGGTTTTGACGCGGCACGTCAAAACAAAAGAACGAGCATGAGGCGCTTTTTAAAAAAAGACGCTTTTGCACCTGTCATTTTGTGCGTTGGTGTGCACAATCACATTGACGCCCTTTATTTAGTCATGAGCCGTTAAACGTTGACGGAAAACGCGAGCAAAAAATGTCTCTGTGCATGGGCCTTTAAGCGCAAAACTGGAACATGGCATTAAATGTGTGTGAATAACGCAGGGTTTCCATCCAATGAGTCAAAGAGAGCAAAATCGTCTTTTTCTGATAAACTGGAGCCAAATATCAGACAGAAAAATGTAGTTTTGTGCAGCAGGAGAAGCAGCTGTGGGCCTTTTTCTGATATAATAAATGCACCTCAGAAGATGAAACGTAATAAACATGCTGTGCTTTTCGGAGGTGCGAGATGCTCTTTGGGACAGTGCTGGAGGGAATAGTACTGAACCACTGTGATGACAGACTTTGGCTGAGGTATTTTAAAAATGAGCAAAACGACATCTCAGATGTTTATCAATGTGCCCGAATTGCTGGTTTGTCCATTAATGCCATTTAGATAAACTATTTGATCACATGATCTGTTAAAGCACAAGCTGATGCACATGCTGAAATTAAGTCAGTAAATGCGTTAAGATAAAGTTTGTCCCACTCAGTTGACCGCACACATTTTTTAATGTGCGTTTTCATCTTGGTGTTCCCAATAAATCGTTTTTACGCAATATTCCAAATGTGCATTAAAATCGGTGGATGGAAATAGCCATCAATATCAATACATACAAACAGCTATTGATTGTTTTCACAGAAATGTATGGCTTTGTGCTGAATGGTAGCATCATGGCACCAATAACTGACTTTCTTAACATTATGCTTTTCATACAGCTTCTCACGTAATTGTCAGGTTAAACGCAAATTAAAGCATAAATTGAAATGGAAAGTGAAAGTATAAATAGAGGAAAAAAAGATTTTCCCTACCAGAAAATATTAAACCAAGCAACACAAACCAACACCTGATATAAAAGCAGATTCTTTCATGCTATACCGCAGTCACCAATGACTTAATCGCTGAGGAACATCCACAAGATTGATGTAAACATTGTCAAATCGTAGCTCTGACAGGGACATGATATTAAATGACCGAAAAATGACCAGCTGTGCGTGCAGAATATGGATCGCAAGTGTCAAAATAATGTACAGTTTGTGATCATATCTTGGTTATGTTCTGTTGATATGCGATCCAAATATCTGTAGCTTGAAACACATGGAAGTATGATGGGTTTGTGCTGCATTCCTATTGATAGCTGCCATTACGGCCAATAGTTTTTTGCCCACCAGGTCACTACTGAAAAGTATCAACTGTGTGTGGTGGCAGTGGTTTTGCGTGTTTCACCTGTATGATGCTGTGCATGTGTGGTATCAGGCGGTCGATCCGGACCTCCAGCAGCATAACCAGAGCTCTGCAGACGTTCTTCCTCACCTCGCAATCTTCATCAGTCGCCAATGCAAAGAGAGACTGAAAACACCACACAGATTTCAGAAATTTCTCCAAAGTTCTGTCAATTCCGAGGTTTTTGCCTTTATTCTTTTACTAAATATGTCTGCTTAGTTTTTCTTAATTTTAGTGCAGTCTGGATTAACAATGAAAACAAGACAATTTCTTTGACAATAAATTTTAAATACAGTTGAGGTCAGAAATATTTGCCACCCTTAGATTTTTTGTTTCTTTTGGGAAATATTTTTAAAATATGTTGAACAGAGCAAGGAAATTTTCACAGTATGATAATATTTTTTCTTTTGGAGAAAGTCTTATTTGCTTTTTTTCGGCTAGAATAAGAGCAGTTTTTAATTTTTTTAAATAAATATTAAAAAAGAACAAAATTATTAGTCCCTTTAAGCAAACTTTTTTTTTCTATAATCCACAGAGCAAACCATCATTATACAATAACTTGCCTAATTACCCTAACCTGCCTAGTTCACCTTATTAACCTAGTTAAGCCTTTAAATGTCACTTTAAGCTGGATAGAAGTGTCTTGAAAAATATCTAGCAAAATATTATTTACTGTCATCATGGCAAA
>NC_133176.1:57475000-57607500 GCF_049306965.1 Danio rerio | reverse complement strand
TTGCGCCAATACATTGCATCAAGTCAATTCAAAGTGCATCAAGTCTTGCATCAAGTCAATTCAAAGAACAGAGGTAGATTATCATCTAGGGTTGCGAACGACGTGGAATATGTGACACGTTTGCTACAAATGTGTGGAATTTGCCTCATAAGCTCAGTCTTCCACATTTGGTGTGAACCCAGGAAAAAAAAAAAATCTAAACTTTTTCAAAAAGTTTCAATGACCTCAGTGTGTTTTTATGCAGACGAACAGCTAAAACGGTGTAGAATATTTTTTTTTTGAAAATACCTGTTAATGTAGACAGGGCCTAATTTTATTATACAATATATATTCTATTAAAAATGTGCTGTACCTCGCAGGTGTTGTAATCCTCTGAGTTGAGAAGGTTGCAGAGTTGAGGAAGCAGTTCAGGCCATGTCTGCAGCTCTCCTTTAGATGCGATGGTTGTGATGAGAATACCTGCAGACACAGACTCAATGCTTACGCTGTTTGGCCAATGTTTGCTCAATCACACAACAAATGAACTCAGAGAGTCACTTCATTAAGCAAGCCACTACAGAAAGTCTGGCCTGAGACTGACCGATGGTGGCGCGGATAAGAGGAGACGGGTCGCCGATGTTGTTGAGACACTCTCTCTTGATGAAGTCAGCCACAGCCGGAGGGAAGTTCTGGTAGTGAGCCTTCACATTATTCTTGAGGATCAGGCCGCTCAGAGAACGGGTGGGCTCATCTGCAAAGAAAAACACACGCACGCACACGCTTGTAGAGATGTGATGGGAGAGTGTTTGACAGGTGATGCATGATGGGATAATACTGACCTTCTGATTTGAGGCTGGTGAGTACGAAGATCAGGTAGTTGTTAAAGTCGGGAAACTGATTCAGCTGCTCCAGTTTCTAATGGAAGCATTACGAAAAGAACAAGTCAAAATGAGTCAAATGAGTTTTTTGTGATCATTCGAGCTGCAGAATGTAGGATCTAGAGTAGAGCTGCGCAATATTGATAAAACTGACATTGCAATATTTTATTTTTCTACAATACATATTGCAACATTGATTATATCATTTCAGCAGAAAAATTTATGTGTATTTTGAAAGAATTCATAATTTTCGATACATTGGGATAATATTGTAAGAGAGAGTGCATCAACACAAAATAAAATAAGCCAATCACAAACACTGAGAAATATAGAACAGCAACAACACTGTGCAAACAAAATATACAATGCTATATGATTTTCTGGAAGTCTAACAACATTTAGATGCACAAATGTAACAATCTAATGTAAAATAGCACCATATAGTATACATAAATGCAATTAATTTTCCTTAAAGTTAAACATGTAATTTCTTTGTCTGAATACTTTTAAAATGAATTAAATGCTAAAAACACACATATATAACAAATGTTTTGGCAATTTTATGGTTAAACGTTGCAAAAGCTCCACGAATCATGAGTGTTTTCAAATGTTTGCTTTTTTTTTTTTCAAATTCTGATCAACAATAGTGATTCAACATTGCAGATCCTGCGATGTGATTATTGCGGAAATGCTGAAATTATATATTGCGCAGCCCTAATCTAGTGGTTGAAATACAATCAGCTAAAGAGGCAGTGGGCTGGTTATAGAGCACAAAACAAAGACAGACAAATTACTGACTTTAGCATCGTTTTTCAGACACACAAATACATTCATTTAGCAGGTTTCTTAAAAATATGAAACTTATTATGGTATTTTTATGCTTTTAAAGAGTTAAAAACCTACATACAGCACCTAAAAAAAATAAGATCAATATTTTGGGGAATTTTGAATAATTAATATTTTGCAAGAGTTTGTGCAGAAGCTGAATGGTTTACGAAATGTCATCCATAAACAAATAAAGACATTAAAACTACTAGCAGATGCTGACTAGGTCGAGTATTAATGAGTGATCCAATTAAATTTTTTTTAAATGTTCATTAAAAGCAAGGCAAGTGCATGTCTTTATTACTGAATCACTGACTTTAAATAATCATTTTAAAAATATATTTACATACACAAAACACTGCAGTGTTGCTTTGAAACGCCAATTGGTGAAAATCAATGTCACAGTTGTGATGACACAAGAAAAAAAAGTTTGCTTGACATTATTAAACTTCCTGCATACAGTTAAAGTCCAAATGATTTACTCTCCTGTGAAATTTCTTCTTTTTCTAATATTTTCCAAGAGCTGATTAATGCATAAGGTTTGTTTTCAGCACACGTTTAAACATAACTAATTTATTTAGTCTCTCCCATGATGACAGTAATATTATACAATATTTTAATATTTTAGAATATTTGACTAGTTATTTTCCATCATGCTAGAATTCTGGATAAAGCTAGATAAACAAGCTATAGCATATTTCTTTTACTTAATGCCAAGTCAGCAACAAATACTACTTGCATTGCAAAAACAATTAACAAAAAATAAATGTAACAATAAAATAAACAAGATAAACTAAGATTTTATGTAAATGAATGATAATTTTTTTTAAGATTAAACATCTAAGATTTAAGATTAAAAATCTAAAAAAAGCAGGAGAGTGCAATAAAATATTAATATTTTTTTACATTAAGAGAAATGTTTCGTATCAATAAGCATCATAGACATGATTGAGAAGTGATCCACACACACACCTCTTGAACGGCTCTCTGCGTGGCCGTATCTGGAGACTGGGAGTCCTTCAACAACTGCAGAACCTGCTGTAAACCCTGTTCATCCGGCTGCCACTCCATCCTGAGCTGCACAAAACACAAATCATAAATATTTTATTACTTAATGCCATGTCAGCAACAATTTTCTATTTGCATGGTAAAAACAATTAATTAAAAAATAAATACTATTAAAAACCACAAGCAAATAATTACATAATTAGAAGGTTACCATTTGATTGTTTGGTGTTTATTATATATATATATATATATATATATATATATATATATATATATATATATATATATATATATATATATATATATATATATATATATATATCCTTTTATTTAATATATTTTGTAAATGCAGCAAGGTTATTGTTGTACAAAAATGTTATTTATATATATATATATATATATGTGTGTGTGTGTGTGTGTGTGTGTGTGTGTGTGTGTATATATGTATGTATATGGGTGTTTACATGTGTGTGTTTACCACCCCATGGGAAATAAACATCACTGCTGATTGGTTGAATTTTGGGATTAATGAACATGTCTAGTCAATGGAGTCTCAGATGCATTAAATATATATATTGACTGCAAGCATCTGGGCGGCAGGTTCACACATCAGCTTTTCCATCTGATCTGGGTGAAGTGGGATCTCAGCAGACGCAAGTGTGAATGTGTGTGTGAGTGTTTGACTTGCGTGTGGGCTGTGTGTGTGTGTGTGTGTGTGAATGAGCAAGTGTATCTGCAGATGCTCAGGAATAGGGCTGCACAAGATAAGAAAGACATTCAAAGAAGCCTTTTCAAGTTGTAAAGTAACCTGATTTTAAAACTAATGAAGACAGCAGAAGTCAATGATTTATGTGAATTGTTTGACCTGACATGTTTTCCGCTCCAAAATAGTTTAAATGTTTCCTAGAATAAAATATAGTGTGTTTAATAGGAGAAAAAAAGTTGTTGTTTTTTTACCCAGACATTTAAAAAGAATATATTTTAGAGCAGTAATCACAATACTGTGATACTCATAGCCAGGGTAGACATACCTTTGGAATCTAATACATGCCTAATTGCAATATATAATTGCAGAAAAACTAAACATCACAAAATCAGATTTCTCCAAAATTGTGCAGCCCTACTCAGGAAGATTCTGTAGTTTTTGCATTCTCATGTTGTGGCTAATATTTCACATAAAACATGAGTAATTGGCCAATTAAAGAGACAGTTCACCCAAAAATGCTAATTTAGTCATCATTTACTCACCTTTCACTTGTTCTAAACCTAATTTAGATTCTTTCCTCTGTTGAGTACAAAGTAAGATAATTCGAAAAATGCTAGCTGGCACCCACTGACATCCATTTGCTGACAAGATGCTTCTGCTAAATGATGCACTCTAATTCGATTTCAATTGTATTTTGATTTATCATCATAAAATTAACCTGCTGATGCCACTGCCAATATGCACCAGACACTTCCCAACACAAACTCTTTTACTTGGTCCCACACACACTCAAGATCTGCTAAACTAACTTGGATTTGTGATGGCATCTATCTATTTCTGCTCTCTGGTGATTTTAAGTGCTTCCTTTATTCTCATTTGTAAGTGGCTTTTGATTAAAGCATCTGCTAAATGAATGAACGTCAACATTACGTCAATGGAATGGTAAAACTGTGTAATGTTTTTGCTACTTTGCATAGAAACACTCACAGGGAAAAAAATTAAAAGTGGTCACAATTTGAAAAGATTAACTTGTCCTAAAAAATTACATAAAAAACATGACCCTAATGGCCACAATGGAAATGAACACTAAACTAATTGCATCTAATTAAGTCATTTGGTATTGCGACCAAAGAAAATCTTAGCTAGTTAAATAAAACATATATATTTCTAATTGTGATATCTTCAAATGTTTTTTTTTCAGTTTTGGAACGAAACATGATTTGTAAATATATTATTCCATATAAATCTTGAAAAACAAAATCCATTAAAACAATCTTAAACATCTATTATTTTATTTCCCTTTTTAAACTTCAACAATACGACAATCAGGGTCCTAAAATCAACTGTGCTCCAGAGCATATCAGATTTTCAGATCTTACTGGAACTTTCATAAGATCTCTGTGGTTTAGATCTGAACTATGAATATTAATAATTATTACAGAAAATTAACCACCTAATAATTAAAAAAAAAGAACTCGATAATATACTACTTTGATTTTACAACAGCGTCAGAGAATGACAGCTCTGTAGATAAATGAACTGACCCTGATTATCGTGTGCTCCAGCACTAATTTAGATGACTCAACACACACCCCGAGTTTAAATCAATCCACATCTCACTGTTTTTACAAAAATAATTATTCACGTTTTTATTTAAGCATTTACATATTCAATATCGTTATGATGCTGCTTTGTATCTTGTTTTTTTTTTTTCAGATTTATAGTCTTATAGACTTCCAACAGACCTTTGGGCGCCATTGTGTCTGGATGAATGTTTTTGATATATAGATATATATATATATATATATATATATATATATATATATATATATATATATATATATATATATATACACACACACACACATTCTTGTGTATAACTGTGCGTGTTTGTTCGTGTATACTCTTTATATGAGATTGCCTGTGTGTTCCTGAGTATAAATATATTATAGTGCATGACTGAGCATGTTTACATGTGTGTGTGTGTGTGTGTGTGTGTGTGTGTTCCTGAGTGTATAAACTCGTGTGTAATGGAGTGTACTTTGTGTGTATAATCAGTTTGTATGAAATTGTCTGTGTATGCAATTGTGCGTGTGTTTCTGAGTGCACTGCATATATTATTGTGCATAACTGAGCCTGTTTACATGTGTGTCCCTGAGTGTATATATTCTCGTGTATAACCGAGCGTTTGTTGGTGTGTGTATAATTTGTGTATGAGGTCGGCACAATAGCCTAGTGGTTAGCGCGCAGACATATGGTGCAATAGCACGTCAGGGCGTCGCGAGTTCGAATCCCAGCTCGAGGACATTTCCCTACCCTACCCGTGTTTACATGTGTGTGTTCCTGAGAGTATATATTGTTGTATATAACCCAGTGTGTGTATAATCTCTGTGTGTATGGGGTTGCGTGTGTATTCTTTAGTGTATATATTCATGTGTATAACTGTGCGTGTGTTTGGTTGTGTAATCTCTTTGTGTACAGGATTATGGGTCTGTGAGCGTGTTTACATGTGTGTGTTCCTGAGGTTATATATTTTTGTAGACAACCGAGCGTGTGTTTGTGTGTGTATAATCTCTGTGTGTATGGGATTGTGTGCGCGTTGTTGAGTGTATATATTCTTGTGTACAAATGAGCGTGTGTTTGTGTGTGTAATCTCTCTGTGTGTATGAGATTCGGTGTGTCTGCGAGTGTTTACATGTGTGTATTCCTGAGTGTATATATTATTTGTATGACTGAGCGCGTGTTTGTGTGTGTATAATCTCTGTGTGTATGAGATTGTGTGTGTAGGCCGTGTGTGTGTGTGTGTGTGTGTGTGTGTTTACGCGGCCCGGTTTAACCCAATTCCCCAGCTCACATCACACGCTGTAACCGACCATACACGAAATAAAACGCATTAAATCGGTGAAATCAGTGCGGTGAGCGTGTATAACGCTGAAGTATAAACAGAGACAGACGCTGATGTAGCCGTTAGCAGCTATGCTAACCCGCCAAACGCTCTCACCTTCAGTCAGTGGATCCCCCTCTCTCTCTTTCAGTCTGTGTTTATCTCTCTCAGCCGCTGCACGAACGCTGATGTCCGTCGGGTCACGGTAACGGAAGGCTCGCCGCGGCTTTCCACTTATTTTCGATGGGATTTAATCGGTGTGCTTGCTGGTATCCTTATTTCACCGGCGGCGGCTGATGCATGGCGGACGCGTTAATCGCGCTCTGTGTATCTGTGCGGCTTCCGTACCGTGACGCTGCGCTCACGTCACGTCTCATTAACATAAAACTACAAAAAGCGCGACTACTGAATAGATATTAAAAATAGTAAACTAACTTTATAGAAAATTAAGCTAAATATCTTGCGATAATTGTTAGTTATGCATCGTTAATGAAGGGTTGTGGGGAGTATAATTAATTTTAAAAGAGTGTAATTCATTAGGTATCCTGTAGATGGAGACAAAGTCGAAAATAATGGAGGGTCATTCAGGTTCATTATCCTCCTCGCCATGAAGGATTTGGTGTCATATAAGTACTGTGGTAGTTTGAATTACCATAATAATAAGTGGTTATTTCCACATTGGTGTAGATTTACATGGTATTCCGTGTAAATAGCCAAAGAACAGTGCAAAACTATTGCTGTACTGAAAATATTATACTACTAGTACTTATTCATTAGATACTAGTACTTATTAAATAGACACTAGTTGTTGTTTATTAGATACTACTACTTTTTTAATAGCGACAAACAATTCTGTTGTTACTAGTACCAAATTTACAATTTTTCTATATGATCTGTCATTGGGATTCAACTATTCAATTTTGATTATACGTATTCCAGCTGGGACTGGTCTAGTGCATATTTTTGTTTACTAGTAGTTAAAAATTAGGTACTGGTACTAATTCATTACAATATTTTTAAAAAGCACTAATATCAAATGAATAGGTACTAGTATCTAATGAATAGGTACTAGCACTTGATTTGATTTTTGATTTATTTATTTTCGAAAAAAAATATCATACATAAAATATCATTGACAAAAAGAAATATGTTTCAACATGGTCGAAAATGGAGCTGAAATTGGATGAAGCATAAGCTTATTATTCTCCCACCCCATTAGACACATACATCATTCGTTTATTACTTAAACTTATTTATTCTTTTACTTATCTCTTCTTTTTACATGAAACATATTTGATCCTTTTGGCATTGTACCTTTTCATTTTGTAACATAGACCCAAAGAAAAAAAAGAACAAAACACATAGTACTGCAAATAGAAACAAAGAAACAACAAGAACAACATAGTATACTGCAAATAGCCGTTAAATAAAATTTCATCATACTTTTCTCTTTTTATCCTTTTTCAATCACCTTCAATCACTAAAATATATTTATACAGTTTTTTTAAATTGATTAATATCCTGACGTTGTTTTAGACTCTGATCAAGACTGTTCCATAGTTATAGTTTACTTAATGAAAAAGATAGTAGTATTTAAAAAATAAGCAATAGTAACATGAAAATAGATACTAAAACGGGTTACAGATTAAATGTCAAAACAGCTTGCCAAAACATCCTGATACAATGGCACTAAATAAACTACTTGGGTTGTATTTATTTTATAGCATTTCTGTTAGAAGCTATAAATATTAAGTTAATATTTTATATACATCTTGAATGTGTATATTTATTTCCCAGAGTGTCACTTTTAAATCTGTTCAAGTTTCTTTCTTTCACAAATTAATATTTATTTAAAAGAAAAAAAAAACAGCCATTAAAGCCGCTTCATAGTATTATTTGTTCCTATGGATTTATGGATGTCAATGCAGCCTCGTAGCCTGTGGGTTTCGGGTGGTTCAAAAGACCCACCCCTCACTGACAAAGGTCCAAAATCTGTCCCATACATGAGCTCATTTGTCCTATTTTGACTGCTAAGCCATCATATGTGGTGAAATATTAGGTTAACTAGGCAGGTTAGGGTAATTAGGCAAGTTATTTTATAACGATGGTTTGTTCTGTAGACTATCGAAAATTTTGCTTAAAGGGGCTAACAATTTTGACCCTAAAATGGAGTTTAAAAAATTTAAAACTGCTTTTATTCTAGCCGAAATTAAACAAATAAGACTTTCTTCAGAAGAAAAAATATTATCAGACATACTGTGAAAATTTCCTTGCTCTGTTAAACATAATTTGGGAAATATTTAAAAAAGAAAAACATTCAAAGGAGGGCTAATAATTTTCCCTTTAACTGTAGTAATGTGTATTTAACATGTATGATTGGTACATCAAAAAGTGTGGTTATGAAGACCATCTGACAAGCTAACCCAGCTAAAAATGTCACTAAAAGCAACATTGAAATCTCATAATTAAATAGAAAATAAAGCGAATAACTCTAGAAAGTCTACCCCTTTCACCCTTTTTTAAAAATTTTTGTTGAACTGACCGTCACTTTAAATCAATACCCAAACAAGAGCATCACGCCAAGAGAGACCATGCTTTAAAAAAGATAACTTTTGACTAAATTCGGCTTTTCCTGTATATTCCAGGTGTACATTTTCACTATTTCACAGGAACAACCTTTAAACAGAAAGATAAAAAACGCTGAAGAATTTGCATTGCACATTCCTTCTGTTTTTTTAAACAATATATTTTTTATTTTTGAGATTGCATATTACTACAGGTTACGCAGTATATACCAATCTTGTAAGCACAGCAAACATTTTACATCCAGTTTTCCCATCCAAAACCCCAATCCAATCACCTAACAGAATGTTCCTGCACAATCAGAGAGGCTTTTACAAGACATTAAAAGCTTGCCATTTTTCCTGTAATGTCACATAATAAGGGCTCCTCTTATTAACCCACAGGCTCTCTGGATTCGCAGGATTCTCTTTTAACATAATGAGCTGATCTCGCTCTTGCTGCAGCCCCATTTGCAGCAGGCGTTGGACAGGCCGACCACGACATCACGGCCTTTCCTGTCTGACGTGCGCAGGGCCTCCAGCACTTCCTCTGAGATGACCGACCGGGCGGTACGGCTGAACACAGGGCCCTCCGAAGCCTCTGCTGCCCAGCTAGGGGTCTCCGAGTTGGGACGGGGTCTGTATGATAGTCCAGGGATGACTGAGTTTAAGGCCCATCTTTCAGAGGCCTCGTCATCATGAGCGGAGAGCAGATCACTGGACAGATCACCTGCACAACACATATGTACATAAATGATGTTGAACAGAGCAAGGACATTTTCACACTATGTCTGATCATATTTTTTCTTCTGGAGAAAGTCTTATTTGTTTTATTTCGGCTAGAATAAAAGCAGTTTTTAATTCTTTAAACACCATTTTAAGGTTAATATTATCAGCCCCCTTAAGTAATATATTTTTTAAAAGTCTACAGAATGAAATCATCATTATATAATGACTTGCCAAATTACCCTAACATGCCTAATTAACCCAGTTAAGACTTCAAACATCACTTTAAGATGAATACTTGTATTAGGGCTGCCTAATATATCATTTCAGCACCAATATTGCAAAGTGTGTGTCCACAATAGTCACATCGCAGGATATGCAATGTCAAGTTGGGATTACAGTTGATCAACAATTGAGAATACATAAGATTTGTGGAGTCATCACAAAGAATAACCATACCAGAGTGAAACTTTATTATTTCCCTGTGTTTTAAAGGCATGTTAAGTAAGTGTAAAGCATTCGGTCAATAATGTAAACATTTGTAACTTTAATGAAGAATCACTGATTTATTAAAACAATAAAGACTGCAGTGTTATTTACATTACATTATTAAATATCCGTATCTGAATACTGTTTGACTCTCCAGAAAACCATAACTGTTTATTTGATGTCTTCTTTGTTCTATTGTAATTATTCTTTCAAATTTATTATTCATTAATTAATTTTCTTTTTGACTTAGTCCCTTTATTAATCTGCAGTCGCTACAGCAGAATGAACCGCCAACTTGTACAGCATATGTTTCACGCAGCGGATGCCAATCACTGGGAACATCCATCCATACACACTAATTTACACACATACACTACATTCAAATTATAGCATACCCAATTCACCTATAGCACATGTCTTTGGACTGGTGGGGGAAACCCATGCGAACACGGGGAGAACATGCAAACTCCACACAGAAATGCCAACTGACCCAGCTGGGGCTCGAAACAGCGACCTTCTTGCAGTGAAAGGCCATTTTTAAACCACGACCGAGATACATTTGTCAGGGTTTTGATCCTATATTATATTACATTATATTATATTATATTTTATTACAAACTGACAGTAGGGGGCGTGGCTAAGTATGTGCGTCACGCTCAATACCTCAGACGTAATCTGAGAATTTAACTGAAAACAGGAACAATTAACAACTACTGAGAAAACATTAAGAAAACAAACTAATTATTCTGTTCACCACGAAACAAGCAATGTGAACTAACAAAATCAATATGGTTAGTTTTGATTTCATGCGTTCTTTAAATGTAATTTACCCTACCTGAATCATCCAGAGATCTCCTCCAGCGCGAGCCTCCGCAGGTGAAGATCACCGCCCGGATGAACTCTCTCCCGCAGAGCTTCACGCCGTAGATCGAGTGTCCATCTGTGGCCTGAGCGCCGCCCAGCAGCGCAACCAGCAGGCCAAACACGAGTACTGCAACTCTACACATCAGGACGACGAGACGTTTCAGGCACTAAAAACTACTTTGAAGTGATCCTTCGCGGTTTAAAAGCAAGTCTAACACCTTCTTAAGCTGCTGGTGTGTCTTTTATATGGAGCCTGTGCGGTTTACGTAGACTGTGATAGTGGGACAGAGACCTTTAGGAAGACAAAAGCCTCAATAATCAACCTGTGCACTTCTGTGGAGGCCATCATGTCCAATGAAACGACCTAATCTCATCACTCCTGACCTTTTTGTCACCATACACACCGTCTAATCGCACAAAATGTTGAATAAATTCGGATTTGAAACACACTAAATGATGCAGGTGACGTAGCAGCGATTAGATACATAAATATTCACACTACCCACATAGCAAAATTTCTCTGGCCCAGCTCTGGCCCACACAATCAGGTTTTGCTTGGCCCACATGCCGCATTGAATTACGGTACATGACTGGACCAAATCTGGCTTCCAGACAAGGGCCAAACACGGACCATATCTGGGCCAAGTCTCAGCCAAGTTAATAACTCATATCTGGGCCTGAACTGGGCCAGATAGGTTGGTGTGTCACGATTGCAATGAAATTGATAAACCCATGAAGTGATGTGCTTTAGGCACACTATGGGCATGCTTTTTCTCAAAGTGACCTGATTGGTAGAATTTATTTTGCTTTACTCAAAAATGATTTTAGTGTATTTTAAATGTGGGTCAAAACTGGCCAAACTCACATGGACCACTTATCAAATTTTTAAATCTGGGCCAAATACTACATTTTTCATCTGGCCCAAATCTTGTGTGCTGCCTTAAAAACGGTGCCACCTCTGCCAAACCCGGGCCATGTTTGGCCCACATGCTGTATGCCAGTGCCGGATGAATGCCTGCTGTGCCAGCTTTTTGCCAAATCTGGGCCAGAATTCTTTGCTACTAGGGTAGAGTAGGGCTATGTGGCCATATTTCATTGAATTAGCATGTAAATTAGGGACTGTGAGTCAAACCGTTTCAAAATTGTCATGTAGTTCAGCCAATACTCATCCTCAAATAAAGCATTACGAGTTTTTTTTTTCTATTTGGACTCATACTTTGAAGAATGTTGGAAACAACTGAGTTGTTAGACTGAATTGTTAGCCACTGACATCCATAGTAGGGACAAAAAAATACCATATAATATTACTATGGGTAACCGATTCCAACCCTGCTGAAAAATCCAGCTTAAACCAGCCTAGAACACGCATGGAATTGGCTTGGTATTCCAACATAGTCCCCAGTATGAGTGACCAGATGTCCAGTTTTTTCCCAGGACAGTTTCTTATTTCGGCTTTGCAAGAAGGGTCCAGTTAAAGCCAGTGCATATTGTAAAACAAAAAAATAAGATTCAGAAAGTCTTCATTATTAATGTGCAGCAAGAGAAGCCGGGATTGGCGGAATCATTCTGTACATGTTAATGGACTCATAACTAATCGCTGCCTTGGCCGCACACCCTCACAATCCTGCCCTCAAATAATTTAACCCAGACAGTGCATCCAAATCCAATGGCCTACACAACAGCTATCAAGAGGTTTATCGTTGCAAAGTAGCATATCTATAGCAAGAAAATACATGCTTAAATGTAACTGAACCAGTTAGAAAGCAGAGTTTTAAATGAATCAATTTCCCCTTTTGTAAACACGACAGTAATAATCCAGAGCAATCAAATATCGGCGCTGGCTCTCATTAGACAGTATATCTGAGAAAAATAAACACTTCTGTAATCGCGAGACCAACTGGGAAAACGGAATCAAGGATTTTAGCAATTTTTCAGTCATTTCAGCTCAGCTAATGTTTAAAGTGTTTAAAGATGAGAGGAGTCTGCAGACCTGGTGCAGTGCAATCTGAGCTGCATCCAATGATTTTTAATGGGCTTACCTAACCCCGCCCCTAACCCTACCCGTCACAGTGACGTCCCTCACTCCATTGAGAGCATTGTGTCTGACATTGCATCGCTGAGTGATGCAATCTCAGCTTGCATCATAAAGGCTGCATCCAGATACTGTTGTTAAAGATAGCCCTATTTTGTTGTAAAGCACTCATTTAGGAAGCATTGCAAATGTGTGTTTGTTTGTTTTTTTGGACCAGGATACAGCCTGGTCCAGGATTGTGGAGACCTCTAGAAGTCCTCTATGATTGGCATAATCTCTTCGCAGGACTTGACAGGCTAATTACATCTAAAGTGCTGTAAAAAATCTAAACAAACATAAGAAATAGGACTTTTCCTGACATTTGCACTGCGAAACCAAAACCCAGATAATAAACAATGAGAGCCTGATTAAATATCTGAGGTAAACAATGACTTCCATAATCAAACACCCTGCTGTACATCATCAGTTCACAGTTGCATTTTTTTAATATAAAACACACGGGGTGCAGGTTGAGTTTGCAGGCCTTTCGTGACACAAAGTGACATTTCAGACAGATAAGAAGAGAATATTGATGCAAGCCATGGTTATGTGTGAGTGTGCATGTGTGGTTACTCAGAATCAGAGAACAGCCTAAAAGCGTATCAGCAAAAGCCTGTTTCTGTTTAATCGTACAGTCATGTGATAAGAGAGTCTGCAGAATATGATTCAGACCCTGGCATTCACGGAGATAACAGCACATGGATGAGTCTTCAGCATATGGGCTAATTGGTTGCCTGTCTGACCTCACTGATTATAATATTATGATTAATATGCTAATGGACTCATGCTGCAGAGCTTTAATTAAGGTATTTTAAAATCAGAATGAAAATTATATGTATAGAGACCTTTCTTCTTAAAAAAAAAAATTATATATATATATATGTGTGTGTGTGTGTGTGTGTATATATATAAAGCGGCACAGTGGCTCAGTGGTTAGCACTGTCACCTCACAGCAAGAAGGTCGCTAGTTTGAGTACCGACTGAGTGAGTTGGCATTTCTGTGTGGAGTTTGCATGTTCTCCCCATGTTGGCGTGGGTTCCCTCTGGGTGCTCCCATTTCCCCTAGTCCAAACACATGTGGTGTAGGTGAATTGAATAAACTAAATTGGCTGTAGTGTATGTGTGTGAATATGAGTGTGTGTTTCCCAGTACTGGGTTGCGGCTGGAAGGGCATTCGCTGTGTAAAAGATATGCTGGATAAATTGGCGTTTCATTCAGCTGTGGTGACCCCTATATGTTTATAATTTCAGGTTACATTTGTTTTGTCCTATTATGTTATTATACACATTTGGGTATTTCTTTCTATCTATCTATCTATCTATCTATCTATCTATCTATCTATCTATCTATCTATCTATCTATCTATCTATCTATCTATCTATCTATCTATCTGTCTGTCTATCTGTCTTTCTGTCTGTCTGTCTGTCTGTCTGTCTGTCTCTCCCCCATCTCTCTCTCTCTCTCTCTCTCTCTCTCTTTCTCTGTCTCTCTGTCTATCTATCTATCTTTGCTTCAGTAATTTTATATAAAGAATTGTAATGTTGTGTAAATGTTTTATTATATTTTTATTTTGTCAATTCTTTCAAGCCTCCTGTGGACAGGTGTTGAGAATTAGCAAGTTTGCTTAAACACTTAAACAAATGCATTTGGTTGTCCGGTGTAATTGTGATCCCCATGTCAAATAAATAAATAAATAAATAAATAAAAATCTTCATGACTGTCTATACTGTACATATGTATTTATGTATGACATTTCCCTTACAAAAAAGTTATAAAGTGTTAATTTATTATATATTTTTATACGTACAAATTTGCTAATTATCAGTAATAATAAATATTAGCATATATCTTTATTGTTTGTATGTGTGTGTAATAGTTTTAGTAACATTGTTTTAGAGTAATGATTTATAAATTTGATTTTGCTCAGTTCGAGAAGAAATAAACAAAACACTTTGATACAACATATGCTAAATTTTTGTGCTGATCTTTTTAATCTTCAGATTTCCCTAAAAAACCCTCTCATTAACGCTGAACATGACATTTGATTGACAGCAATATGGTCCAATGTATGAGCGCAAAGTGGGCGTGTACTTCTTGCGCAATGCTGCAACACGACTGACAGCAACTACTGGCGAATCACAACGTAGGATTGTTACAGACACCCGCCTCATCCAATGAGGAAGAGAGAAGACCGTTTCCCTTGGCGACATGTAGCCAATCGGGTAAAGTCTACCAAGGATACAGCTGCTGCGCATGCGCACATCAACACAGCATAATTATTGTGACACTATACAACAAAAATTACAATTTATACGTTACAATAAGTAACAGTGTTAGGCGTGTGATAGGCTGCGATGTTAATAAAACACAATACAATAGGTGATTTAATAAATAATATAAATAACTCTCGTTAACTTCCGGCCAGAGCTGCGTCCCTTCTAGCAACAGTCAACCAATCGCTGCTAAACAAGAGGGCGGTGCTTAGACGGGTGGGTAGCAACAGTTGCCCCGGTGAGGACGAGGCGCCATAGTCACGGTAGTCGTGGCGACAAGAACCCAGCAACGAGAATCAACAACAATTTGAACCATTAAGAAAATAAAACTCCGCGCCAAACTAAGACCACCCGACAAGAGGAGAAAGGTGAAGGAACAACTTTATTTCCCGCAGCCTGCTCTTGTTTCTGTGTTTCAAGTGCTGAAGTGCGCTGGGCTCGATTTCCTCTTTTATCGCGCTTTAACTCGACCCCGCGCCTCTCGCACGCGCTGGCGGTTGTTATGACGATGTCAAATCTGCCTGAGCGCTACAAAATGGCGGGTGTTGTAACGTGAGAGTGTGTGTGTGACTTTTACTTCTTGTTGTTTGTTTATGGGGACCGTGACGTCAGGAGCGTGTTAAACTGAACTGATGACTGAAACGGGCGAGTAGTTCAGGATCAAATGTCAAATCGCGACTTTTGACAGTCAAACTTGTCGTGTTTTCCCCGCTGATTTGCTTGTTTGGAGTTTGTTTAACGCGATTGTCGGTGCAACGCTGACGTTTCGTGGTCCAAACTCTCTGTGGTTGGATTCTGAGGGGGTTAAAAACTTTGTCGAGGGAGTCGTCGATCAGCCATATGTGTGCCAGATCAGCTCCAGCGCGGAGGGAGTGGAGGGGGCGTGGTTTGGAGAGGGGCGTGGTTTTGGGGAGTGTTAAGGGCGTGATTGACACATGTCGGTCCAGTTATGTATATACAGCCACTGTTAAGATAAAAAAAATAAATAAACAGACCGCTTGACAGAAATTTTTCGGGATTTGTTAGTTTATAAATGTCTGAGAGCATATCAAATAAGTTTTTTTTTTAAAGATAAAATGACATTTGGTCAAAATAACGCGTTTTTATTTGTTATATGATTGAAAAATCAAGGCTATTCCGCCAAATATAGATTTTTAAATCTCTTCTGTAGGAAAACATTAGTTTTGTGGTACCAATGTGGTAAACATGCCACTTTTTTGTCTTAAAATGTTCAAAACAACAACTTTTTTTATTATATTTGTAAGAAATGTCATTAGTATTTCACAAATATATTGATTTTTGTAACTCTTCTGAGGTTAAACATTGGGATGTTTTGCTATTTCTGTGTAGACTATAGTAAAAAAATCTGCGGATTTATACAGAATGATTTTGGGAGTATCACAACTAAAAACTTATTATATGAAATAAAAAAGTAATAATTTTTAAATGCTTAAGTTCTATTAGATGCATTTATTTGGCAAATAAAGCACGTTTCTCATACAATATGTCGATCACATATCTACATATCTATTATTACTTTACAAATTGTATTGTAAGTAAATCATATAAACATTTTCATATTAGTCACTATTATTACTAAAATTAATTTAAAAACTTAATAAATCTAAGTTTACAGACATTTACACACAACTAAATAAATAGACTCAATGATGGGCTGAAATTTGCAGATTTCTACGGGTGCAGATTCCGTGTGGGCCTAGTTATGAGCAATTAAAGTGTCTACTGTTTGCTGATTTTAATTATATTACTATTTTGGAAATTAAAAGAGTTATTAAAACTTTTATGTTTGGAAATGTGTTAAAAAAATCTTCTCACTGTTAAACAGAAATTGGGGAAAAAATAAACAAGCGGAATAATAATTCAGGGGGGCTATGTTTTGAGTTTTTACTGCAAATGTCACATCCATAATGTTGGAATTGCTCATAGACTTAATCGTATAAATAATCATAAGTCAATAATTATGAATAATCTTATGTTACTGAGGTAAAATGATCCCAATTGTGGCTACAACTGTTGTGCTTATAATATTTTTTCCATTAAAATTAGAGCATATATGTAAAATTTTCAGCATATTTAAATTATATTTCAGCATGTTCTGATAACGGATACTTCAATTATAATTATTTATTAATTAAAGTCATTCATATCAGTGAATTCAGGCCCTTTTGATTCTGTTATTGGAAATTATTTCAATAATGTTGAGTTGTTCTGAACACAATGCCTTTCTCACTAACTCTGGTCAGAAGATTCATTGGGAAACTTTCCCTCCATCAAAAGTAACTTCATATGAACTGGCGCATGCTGTCATCACAAGACAAGGCACGCAGGAGCCGTCTGTTACCTCTAATTTGAGGCAAAACCAGAATACTGTTAAACAAGTTCAGCCAGCTCAAAACCGCAGAGGATTTATGTGCGCCTGACAGGGAAAGAGAACGGGTTTTGTTTTACATGCAGAGAAAACAACTGCAATTTATGAATATTAGGAGTTATTTTTAACTTTGACTTGAATCCGTTCAGAGTAAGAAGCTGTTCATTTAATAAACATTTTTACAGACAAACTTATCTAAGGATCACAGAGCAGCTCCAAAATACTCGTACAAGAACTATGACAAACTAGATATCAAAGTTTTAGGACAAACTATATGGTGAAGTCTGAAAGTTTAAAGTGGTTTTAATGTGTAAATAACTGAAGTAGTTTTTATGAAGTTTGAAACAGTCGGCATAGATATATACATATATGTCATCATGTTTCTAGTATAGATTGGCATGTTTCTTGATAGGCAGTTGCTAGGGTGTTCTGAGTGCTTGCTAAAGTGTTGCTAGGCGGTTGCTAAGGTCTTGCTAGGTGGTTGCTAAGGTGTTGCTAGGGTGTTCTGAGTGGTTGCTAAGGCGTTGCTAGGTGGTTGCTAAGGTGTTGCTATGGTATTCTAGGTCATTGCTTAGGTGTTGCTAGGTGCTTGCTAGGGTGTTCTGAGTGGTTGCAAAGGCATTGCTAGGTCGTTGCTAAGGTGTTGCTAGGGGGTTGTTAAAGTATTCTGAGTGATTGCTAGACAGTTGCTAACATACATTAGAATGATTCTAGCATGAATTAGCATAATTATAACATGAATTAGCTTGTACCTAACCTGTTTCTAGCATGAATTAGCATGTTACTATCGTGTTTCTAGCATGAATTAGCATGTTGTTAGCATGATTCTAGGATGCATTAGCATGTTATTAGCATGATTCGAACATGAATTAACATGTTACTAGCATATTTCTAGCATGAATTAACATGTTAGCATTATTCTAGCATGAATTAGCATGTTGTTAACATGATTCGAGTATGAATTAGCATGTTACTAGCATGTTTCTAGCATGAATTAGCATGTTATTAGGATGATTCGAGCATAAATTAGCACACACTAGCATGTTTCTAGCATGAATTAACATGTTAGCATGATTCTAGCATGAATGAGCATGTTAATAACATGATTCTAGTGTGTTACTATCATGATTCTCTTATGAATCAGCTTGTTTCCAACATGAATTAGCATGTTGTTAGCATGAATTAGCATGACTAGCATGTCACTAGTGTGTTGCTAGCATGTTTCTAGCAAAATTAGCATGTCAGTAGGATGTTAAAACTAAGCATGTGTTAGAATAGCTTGTCACAGTCTATGGGACAGTTCTAGGGTGCTGAAATTTGTTGCTAGGGAGTGGCTAGTAAGTTTAATGGTCATCAGTGATTGGCTGCTGGCTAGACTGAGTTGAATGAGCCCAGTTAGAAGTCTGTAGGACAGTCTGATGCAGAGTTATGAGCTCACAAAGAGAGAATTGTCAGAGTCATTTTTCGGAAAACCCAAAGTCTGATCAGTTTGAAAAGATATAGCAACCCAAGTCAGACCAGTTTGAAAGTTTGACAAAAGTTTGAAGTATGTAGCTTGAAAGGCTTAGTAGGAGATACACTTTAAAAATAGAAGAAGAAAAATAAGAAGTTTACGTGAGATAACAATATGTTTGCTTTTCAAGCCACCATAATAATGCACATTTCAGAAATATTTCCGAAAGTTCATTTGAATATTACCAGTTCTGCAAAAACCACAACATGACTCTTTAAAAGAGTCAGTTTATTTTGGAAATGACATTTTTTTTAATGTGAATATTTAGTGTATGTGAATTGTTAAGCACAGTTAGGACTGTCATGTCACTATAAATGCTGGCGATGTGTGCTTGATTTGTCCTCAAATCAGCTGTCTATGAAAGAGTGCGAACCCTGTGTGTAAGAATCTCCTCCATTTCTCAATTATAACACAACATATAAAGACATAAACCTGTGTGCCTTCGACATCCACCATGTCTTAATCTGCGTTTTTCTTCATTTCTGTTTGCAGAGGGATTTGTGCAGTTGTCGTCATGGCATCCTCAGGCTACACCGCCGAGGATCTTCAACCCTCCCAGACACAAGGGGGCAGCATTACAAATGCCACATCCAGCAGCCAGCAGAAAAACACTTCTCAAATTCTCTCCGACATCCAAAACCCTCAAGGATCGGCTTCCTCCATCATCAGAGCACAGGCCACGCCCCCTGCCACTCAAAAGAAGGCGGTCCTGGCCACGCCCTCTCCAGGAGTGCAGTATGTCACAGGAGAGATTCAAAGCTCCGCCTCTCAAACTGGAAACGGCAGTCAGCAGTACATTGTTGTGACAGTCACTGGTGAGCACACTACACACTACATAGTCAGCATCACAGCTAGTGCATCTGCAGACTGGTGTTCTGTGCATCGCATGTATGAATGTGTGTGTGTGTGTGTAATGTGATCCTACAGACACCTGATGCTTTCTAGGTCTCACTCCCTGAATAGAAAGACCTTGAAATAAACACGCAACAGCAGCAGTGTGTTACTTCCTAATGCACACTTACACACACCTTCTGCCTGGGCTTTCTACTTACACACAAACACACACACACACACACACATATAGTCGTGTTTTTCTGATGACTGAACATTGTAATGCTCTAATTGGCAGCTGTTATGACAGCACTGCCTACTCAGCGTCCTGGAGGAGTGTGTGTGTGTGTGGACAGACTTCCCACCACGGCAGCTTTATTAAGTAATGTAAAGTTTAAAATGAAGACATTATAACATTATAGTGGCTATAAAAATGTAAAACGACTAAATAAATTAATGCAAATGACAAAATTGTAGTAGTTTCTTAGAAAAAATGATCAGATTTAAGTACGACCCCAAATCAGAAAAAGTTGATAATATAGACAACGCAAATAAATAAAGAAAGTAGTTATTTCTACATTTGTTTTAGACTTGTATTTCATTGCAGACAATACAGCAAATATGATGTCAAAATCATGTGTTCCTCATGATTTTTATTTTCATAATAAACAACGCATTGCAACGCAACGCTTATGCAACACATTTCAAAAACTGTTGGAACAGTAAATCAATTTGTTCTGTTCTTTCTGCAAACAAATCTCAAGCTGGGCAACAGTACTGGGTCTTTGTTGTCACATTTTGACAGATTCTCTATTGGAGACTGGTCAGGACTGTAGGCAGGCCAGTCAAGTACCTGTATCATTTTTTCTGCAGCCAGGACTTTGTAATGTGTGCAGAATGTGGTTTTGCATTGTTGAAACTTTTTTTTGGAATGTGTTGCAGGTCTGAATGACAGGAAAGGGTGTATATTTACAAATGAAATGTTGACCGGACAAAACATAAAATATTTTGTGTGCATTTCATTGCAGATCAAAGTAAATTTGGAAGTCACTACTTTCTTTTTTATTTGCGTTTTCCACACTGTCCTAACTTTTTCTTATTTGGGGTTGTAATATGTAAAATGTATACTTTTATTAAGCCATGATTTATTAAACTGAATAAAGAAGAATAAAGAAGACAGTAAAGAAAATATTTTTATGTTACAAAGGATTTTTAAAGATATATATATGATTCATGATGTGAATCTCCCGTTCCGCCACATCCCAAAGGTGCTCTATTGGATTGAGATCTGGTCACCGTGAAGGCCATTTGAGTACAGTGAACTCATTGCCATGTTTAAGAAACCAGTTTAAGATAATGGTCATAAATCACATGGTCACTTTGGTTATAAAGGGATGGACATGGTCAGCAAAAATACTCAGGTTGGCTGTAGCGTTGGAACAATGCTCAATTGGTACTAATGAGCCCAAAGTGTGCCAAGAAAATATTCCCCAAATCATTACACCCTCACTACCAGCCTGAACTGTTGATACAAGGCAGGATGGATCCATGCTTTCATGTTGTTGATGCCAAATTCTGACCCGACCATCCGAATGTCGTAGCAGAAACGTAGACTCGTCAGAGCAGGCATCGTTTCTCCAATCTTCTATTGTCCAGTTTTGGTGAGTCTGTGTGAAATTTAGCCTCAGTTTCCTGTTCTTAGCTGACAGGAGCGGCACCCGGTTTGCTCTTCTGCTGCTGTAGTCCATCCGCGTCAAAGTTGGACGTGTTGTGTGTTCAGAGATGCTCTTCTGCAGATCTCGGTTTTAACGAGTGCTTATTCGAGTTAATGTTACCTTTCTCTCAGCTGGAACCAGTCTGGCCATTCTCCTCTGATCTCTGGCATCAACTAGGCATTTGAGCCCACAGAACTGCCGCTCACTGGATATTTTCTCTTTGTCAAACCATTCTCTGTAAACCCTAGAGATGGTTGTGCATGAAAATCTCAGTAGATCAGCAGTTTCTGAAATACTCAAACCAGCCAACAACCATGCCATATTCAAAGTCACTTAAATCTCTTTTCTTCCCCATTCTGATGATCGGTTTGAACTGCAGCAGATCGTCTTGACCATCTACATGCCTAAATGCATTGAGTTGCTGCAATGTGATGGGCTGATTAGAAATCAACATCAACATGTGGTTAGACAGGTGTACCGATAAAGTGTCCTGTGAGTGTATATAAACAGTTTTCACAAAAATATGAAGCAGCACAATGATTTTCAACTCTGATTATAAAATGCTGAAAATGTAGCTTTGTATTAAAAAACGCAAAACTGTACAAAGTCTTACAAAACTCAATAGTAGTGTATCTTCAATTATTATTTGTTTGCACAATTGCACATACATGTATACATTGTTAAAACAGCATAAATATCTGCAGAAAATCATGTTGACTTTTCCTCCTAAAAATTGAAAGAAAAAAAGTGTGATTGTTTTATAGAAGCATATAGTTCCATACAAGTGTATAGTTGTATAAAGCCTATACCATTAAATACAATAGCAAAAGCACCTTTATTTAAGCTGTAAACACTTGAAGGATTCCAAGATCAGAGTATAATTAAGCAATAAACTGAACAACAGGGAGTGAGGAGCTAAATAGAAAGCACAGGTAGAGTAAATCACACACACGTCCGCAGCTTTATTTCTCCCTCGCTCAATCTCTTTATCTGATACCCGTGTTTACCTGAACCAGAGATTTCTTGCCACATCTGTGGAGATTAATTGTTCAAGGCCGACCGTAAGAGCCTGATATAAAGACCAGTGGCTCGACGTGTGTGTGTTTACATCATGTTCTACAGTAGCTGTCTCTACAGTCTCGATCCAGTGCTCTACCGTAAGTATAAGCAGCGGATTTGAGCTCATTTGGATTGAACTGTTGGTTTGTTTTCATTTCCTCCTGTAGGTTTTCTAGTGAGCTAAACGCATCTTCCTCTCTGCACAGTCATTATTTCCTCTTTTGTGAGAGTGGTTCATCACGTGTTTCCTTCTTTTTCTGTTTTCTGTCTCTTTATCTTGCTCTTCAGCGTGTCTTCCTCTTAGTGTGTATGTGTGTCTCTCTTACACACGCAAACATTTAGGAAGATGTTAGATTTAGTAGTGTAAATGCCCATATTTTACACTTTTGCTGTATTTTTACAATGTTTTAATCAAATAGTTTGAACTTAAAAATTAAAACTTGATCTTTAAACTTTGTTTTGACTATCAGGGTGTCTTAAAAAGTCCTTTAAACAACATTTGAGGCCTTAAAAATTCTTAAATTTGCTGAAATATTGTGATGTTGGAGGTCTTAAATAATTTTAAAGAGGTCTTAATTTCCCTATGTCCATGTAAAATCTCCAGCAATCAGCCGCAATATTTTTTGTTGCTGTTGTTGTATTTAAGTTTTGATTGCAAAGAGATTTACAACATCTGTTAGAGATTTTAACAGCAACTTCTCCAAATTAAATTCACTAATCAGGGAAAGAAGACTTAAAGCAATTACACAATTCCTCATGTGGAATATATGCCATTACATAATCTTACATTTCTACCAAAACTATTTACAGAAGAACGGGGGAGCGGACATAATATTTATAAATAGGCATGAAATATATTAATAAATGAGTATTAAATGTAACCTTTTATGACAGAAACACATTCGTTTGAACTGGTCTTATGTACTTAATCCAAATCTTTTTGATTTTTCACACAGAATGCATAATAAATATACTTTTAACAATGTTACACTTGTTAATTTAACGCTATGCTAAAAAAAAGTGCACGTTTATAACTAGAGTTTGCTTGTTTTGACTCATTATATAAAATATGTGGCTAATAAATGACTAAATTTGGTTTATTTTTTAATGAGGCAGGTAAAACCGTTAGAAAAATTGCCTAGTGTTCAGCCCTGTAAAAGTCTGAAACTTATTCATAATAGTCTGAAAAAGGTCTTAAATTTGACTTAATGAAACCTGGAGAAACCCTGACTACTGTACCTTATAAAGTACAGTAGTCAGGGTTATTTATTAGTAATTTTGTTCACTCATATCAATGTTTTGTGGTGAACAATTCATCTGTGCATGCCATTAAGAAGAAAAAGTATAGTTTGCCCTTGTAATCTTTTATTGCAATCTGAAAATGCACTTTTTGATTGTTTTCAGTTAAATCCTCAGATAAGGTCAGTCTGTGGCACTGGGGTATAACAAAGACTATAGAATACACAAGACATGTCACTCGTATCATATTGAATAGGGAAAAGTGCAACGGTCATTATGGTGATTAAGCCAGCCTTGAAGTACAGGAGCCAATCATTGATCGCTATATTGCAAATGAAGCCCGCCTTCTAGTACAGGAGTCAAACATTTATCGGTATAGACTGATGATACTCCGGGGGAGGGGCTCAGACCAGACGTGAGCTTCTGAAGATTTTGATTCGGACGTTTAGAAATGAAACTAAAGGGTCAGTTGTTGTTTAATTTTATTGGTGATTCCTAATATGAAATTTAATTGTACGCTTGGCAAGCAGTTTTGGAGAATTTGATGTTTCCCCATTCAAATAGAAGGCCCGAGCATACTGCCTAAGAGGCGTTTCAAAGATGGCTACTGAGTGAAATTACTTGTCATGAAGGTGCTTTGGGTATAACTATGTTAGCCACGCCTCCTTCAACTGTCAGTTTTGGTAATAAACAGAGGAGTCTGTTCTTTTCACCATCTTTCTGAATAAAATGCCTACTTCATCCAATCAGCTTGCAATAGAAAAAAATAAGCCACACCCACTGTGTCCTCATTTAATATACCCTTTCTTTAGGAACTGCGTCACAATACGAAAAGAAAAAACAGTTGTAGCTTCCGGTTCATACAGACTTTAAGATGATTTTCACATGTAGATGATGTCTTATAACTGTAAATATGTTGTCATTTTAAATGAAACCACGAAATTAGTAATGGCGCCATAAGAAAATAGGCAAAAAACGGAAATTAATATGTAAATGTGGGCGGTCTTATGTTAATGAGGTCATGATTTAGGTAACTTCAGCTTTGTGTTGATAAACGTGGTTTTCTAATTTAAATAAATTAGTTTTTGGGCCTTCTTTGTATCAAAATTCTTAAAGTTTGTGTGAAATTAAGCATTTTAATGTTTTTGGTAGCACATTTTTTTTAGGTGAATAATTAATTCGTGAAATCAATCAATCAACTGAATTTTTTTTTTTTGAGTAATCTTTAATTAAATTTTGACCATTTGCTTCTGTGTTTGGATTAGTTCATTCTCTGATGATGTCAGTTTGACGTCTTAGCCACACCCCTCTTACCATTAGATTGCTATGTGTTTGGACTGTGAGGGGAAAAAGGAGCACCCGGAGGAAACCCACGCCAACACGGGGAGAACATGCAAACTCCACACAGAAACGCCAACTGACCCAGCCGGAGCTCAACATCAACACACTGAAATAAAAGTCTCAGCAACTTCAAGCTCATAACCACTGCAAAAGAATCGCTTGGTGTACCCTTAATATGCAAATGTGTTTTTTCTGTCAATCTGATCATGCTGTATAGTGATTTACTGTTTATATTGTGTGTGTGCAGAGGGTTCTCTCAACTCCAATGACTCTGAATCAAACTCTCCCCCTGCGGTTCAGACTGGTGTTCCCACACAGGTAGTGCAGCAGGTTCAGACTGCACAGGTAATACACACACACACATTTATACATGTGTCAGGGCTGTGTCTATCTGATAAAATCATAACTGAGATTATTTGTGTCCAGCAGAGGTCAGTAGTTCAGGCGACAACCAAGAGTGGACAACTGGGGGTCAGTAATCTACACATAACACCTGAGGTATACACACACCCACACTCATAAAAAAGAATATATATATATATATATATATATATATATATATATAAGCAAGAACAGATTTGGTGTGAAAGTCTTTTTAAAGTCTGCTAAAGCTGATGTTGGTTTGCATCTGCATGTCCAGCATGTGTTCTCCAGTCAATTTGTGGAGGGAGACGCCGACTACAGCAACAGCTCAATGTGAGCATCAACACAGATCTCACTGCATATAGATTCAGCTCCTCTTTACTCCTGAAAACATTACTCTTTACCCTCTTCATCTCTCTCTGCTTCAGTCGCTCTAGTAGCTACCAGTTCCCAGACTCCGCCCTCTACTCCCAGACCACGCCCTCTGTCACCTACTATGAGGCGTCTTCCACCACGGGCTCTCAGGTCACGTCCCCGTCCAGCTCTCAGCCGGTGTCAGTGACGTCCGGGGCAGGACTGTTTTCTGAGGGCGGAGCGGGCATCACCGTGGTGGCTGGAGGGTCTTCTTCAGCAGCGGGTGTGGTCAGCAGTGGGGGGGTTGGCAGTTATGTCATTCAAGGGGGGTACATGCTTGGCGGAGGTCCTGGAGGAAACCAGAGCTTCTCACCCAACACACGCGCATCGCCTGCAACTGTGAGTATATTTGTTGTGAATGATTCAAATTAAACTGAGTCATTAGTGAGATGCTAATGGTCTAATCAGATTCAATGATTTATGCTAAGCTAAATGTGTCGGACCCGGCTGAGTGTAGTAAAAAATGTTCAAATTCACCTGTTTACCTCCAGGGGAGCTGTAAAATGAGCCTATTTATACACAGGAGTCAACATCTGAAGTGCATCAAAACATTTTAAAACGAGCCTATTCCTAAAAAAGTGTTCCTTTAAATCGTAGATCTCAAACTCAATTCCTGGAGGGCTCCTGGAGGGTTTTGCTCCAACCCTAATCAAGCACACAGCTTATGCAACTATTTAAGGTGTTCAAGACTCTTTTGCACACCTCAATTATTTGGATCATCTGTGTTTGATTAGGGATGGAGCAAAACCGTGCAGAGCTGCAGCCCTATGTATGTATATATCTATGTATATATATGTATGTATGTATATATGTATGTATATATATATGTATGTATGTATATATCTATGTATATATATGTATATATCTATGTATATATATGTATATATGTATATATATATATATATATATATATATATATGTATATATATATATATGTATATATATGTATATATATATATATATATGTATATATATATATATATATATATATGTATATATATATATATATATATATGTGTATATATATATATATATATATATATATATATGTGTATATATATATATATATATATATATATATATATATATATATATATATATATATATATATATGTGTATATATATATATATATATATATGTATATATATATATATATATATGTATATATATATATATATATATATGTATATATATATATATGTATATGTAATGTATATATATATATATATATATATATATATATATATATATATAAATGAGAAGCACTATTAATATTATTATTAACACATTATTAAAACTAACAAATTTAACAAATACAAAATAGAAATAATATGTGAAAATAATACTAATATATAATAATAAAAATATGTTAGAAATGTTGCCCTAAAAATAACTGAAATGCAAAAAACTTTGTAAAACTATAAAAATCTGAACTTTAAACTAAATATAAATAAACAAAGCTAAATATATTTTTAAAAACAATATATAACAATATATAAATATATAAATCAGAATCACATAAAATTACTAAAATAAAAACGACAAAATTAGTAAAACTATAAAAAAAAATTTGAATGGCAATTAAATTAAATAATTGTATGTATTAAAATTAGGGACGTCCAGATCCAATTACATGATCGTATATCGGGCCAGATCACACGGTTTCAGACGCGATCAAAATCGGAAGTTACCTTCCCAACGAGGACTATCTGTGTGTGTGTGTGTGTGTGTGTATATATATATTCTCATTATTTTTTAACACATCTACAGTTATGCAGTGGCATAGAGTGTGACATCTTTCTTGACATAGGTATTATATGTATTAGGTATTATAAAGTTGATGATGACAACACTGCCATAGCAAACTGTGAAAATCAAATGATTCAGAGTTGTACTCGAGGGCAGAAAAACCTGATGGGGACATCCCTAATTAAAATGTATATATATTTTTTACTGTTAGCAATTTAAAGTTATTAAATATAACTGAAATAAGTACTAAAATTACCTAAAATAATCAAAATCACAAAAAAAAAAAAAAAAAAAAAAAAAAAAAAAAAATATATATATATATATATATATATATATATATATATATATATATATATATATATATATATATATATATATACATACATACACAAATATAAAGCTGATTTAAAAAAATCTAAATAAATAGTATTTCAATAATACCATTAAAAAAGAAGTTAGTTTAGGAATTCAACTCCTGATGATATCCACATTATGTTTCTATTTACTTTTCTCACTGAAATGTTGTGCTGGTGCAAATTTTTTATTCACATCTGGATTTGACATGCAAAGCTGAAATCACAAGTGCATTATGGGTGTTGAAGTCTTTAAACCCGTTTTATGTCTACCTCCAGGTGCAGTGGCTGATGGATAACTATGAGACGGCAGAAGGAGTAAGTCTTCCTCGCTGTACTCTATACTGTCATTACCTCCTGCACTGCCAGCAGACCAAACTGGAACCCGTGAACGCCGCTTCCTTCGGGAAACTCATCCGCTCTGTGTTCATGGGCCTCAGAACCAGACGTCTCGGCACCAGGTACAGCCACACTGTCCACCGCTACTGTGCTGCAGTACAGCTTCAATGCTGCGTTTTAATATATTCACTATAGTGGCTAGCTCCGCCCACACTCAAATCTCATTGGTTTAGAATTTTACATAAAAATGATCTCTTCACAGTTTACATACATGCACACACACATGCATATACATGTGGATCTACGATAAATCCTCACACAAAGAGATGCACAATCAAATGTGTGTGTGTGTGTGTGTGTGTGTGTTGTTTCAGAGGGAACTCCAAGTACCATTACTATGGCCTTCGGATCAAGAGCAACTCGCCCCTGCACAGACTGGTAGAGGACCAGCAGCACCTGGCCATGAGACAACAGCCATACTCACAGAAACAGAGGTGTGTGTGTGTGTGTGTGTGTTGATAATCACTTGCTGTTGTTAGTTTGATTGACAGTGTGTTCTCTTCAAAAAGGATAAAGCCTGTGCAGAAGATGGAGGGCCTGACCAATGGAATGGGTCTGGGGGCGGGGCATCAGCAGGGGGCGGGGCTATCAGACATCAGTTCCCAGGTTCACCAGTATCAGCAGTTCCTGGGTAAGATCATTATGAAAGTGCCTTCTGGATTACAGGATATCCATGTGAGTGCAGGATATGACATTTGTTAGTTGCGTCTCAGGTGATTCTCGCCGTCTGCCAGAATTCCCTGAACTGAAAGATGATGGGAAATCTCTGCCGGACGGACTCCTTCCTCAGTATGTGCACGTGTATCAGCTGGTCTACAGAGAGCACTGTGAGGTGAGTGTGTGTGCGCTCAGGATATCAGGTGTGTGTCTGCTTTAGGAGCTTGTGTGTATAATGTGCACGTGTACTCGTAGGCTATTCTGGATGTGATGGTGAACCTGCAGTTCACTCTTGTGGAGACGCTGTGGAAGAGTTTCTGGAGGTTCAGTGAAGGACAGACCAGCAACTCGGATGCACTGGACCTGTGAGAACTGCTCACAAACACACAAACTAGCACACAGTTTTGTGTCTCTCTGACGACTGTGCTTGTCTTTGCAGTCATGAAGAATCAGAGAAGCGCTTGCCGAAGTCAGTTCTGGTTCTGTTGTGTAAATATGAGCCCATCATCAATTGGACCCGCGAATGCGACAACTTGCTGTACCAAAGCCTAGTGGGGATCTTCATCCCTGATGTCCTGAGACCCATCCCCAGTGAGTTACACAACACTAACTGCACCACTAGGGAATCACACAAACTCTGTATCAACTGCATCACCAGCGGGTTACACAACTCTACACACTCTATATTAACTCCATCCTCAATGAGTTACACATCTTTACACTATCGTCATTCCTAGGGAATCACACAACTTTACACAAACTATATATTAACTCCACTACTAGTGAGCCACTCAGCTCTACTCAAACTTTATATTAACTTCATCCCAAGCGAGTTACACAACTCTACACAACTCTACATTAACTCTTTCTGCAGCGAGTTACACGACCTTACACTAACTTTACTCAAAAGGAATCACACAACTCTACACAAACTATATTAACTTCATCTCCTGTGAGTTACACAACTCAATATTAATTCCAACCCCAATGAGTTACACACATCTATACAATCTTCATATTAGCTTCATCCTAGGGGAGTTACACAACTCTACACTACCTTCATCCCCTGGGAATCACACACAGCTCTACACAAACTGTATAAAACTACATACCCAATAAATACAACAACTCAAATTCTCTCCACTTTGAATTACACAACTCTACACAAACTCTATATTAACTTAATCCCAGCAGTTACACGTCACTACACTAACTTCATCCCTGAAGAATCACACAACTCTACATTAACTTCATCCCTAGGCAATCACACAACTCTATATTAACTCTCTCAGCACTGAGCTACACAACTCTTCCTTAACGTCATCCCTAGGAAACCACATCTATATTAACTCCAAACCTAATGAGTTACACAACTCTACATTAACATCATAACAGGAGAGTTACACTACACTTCATTCCCAGGGTATGACACAAACTGTATAAACTTCCATCCCAGGTGAATTCCACAAACACTATTGGCCCGTTTCCACTGAGTGGTACGGTACTGTACGCTTTTATGGCCGTTTCCACTGTCAAAAGGTACCAAGAAGCGAACTGCACGTCAACACTTTTTGGTTACCTTTTGCAAAGGGTGCCTAAAGCCTGGTTTATACTTCTGCGTCAAGTGACCGGCGTGACCCACGGCGCATGCAACACGCGTAGCTGTGCATTTATACTCCTGCGCGCTGTCTCTGTTGGTCTGAATTAACACTTCTGAAACGCTAGTGGGCAGTGAAGTGTAAATGTTCCTCTGTGTCGAGTTTCTTCGCTGCTGTTTTGCTTTTATTGAACACTTCCTGGATGTACAAGTGGCTCAAACTCGCTTATTTTGAGGCAGGAACCGGCGGACGTGCAACAACTTTAACTATGAGGTAAACACAATACAAAACTTTCCATCCGGAGCTCCTTCACGGGACTCCACACTTGTAAACAATCGCTCCATTGGGCTCGTGTCCAGCTCGCGCTATTCGCGCGGCTCTCGGTCCCGCCCAGACTCATCAGCGCTACCAAGCCGACCAATCACAGAGCTTACACTATGCGTCGTTGCGACGTGTAGTTACAATTTTTGAGAGGTGTACGTCAGCGACGAAGGGCTATGCGTCAGCGCCGTAGCATACGCCGGCGTTTGACGCAGAAGTATAAATCAGCCTTAACAGGCGGAGCTAGACGCGCAGCTGAACGCTATTGGTTTACAGAGATACTTCACTCGCAGAAGCCATGGTCGACCCAAGCTCAAACAAACCTTGTCGTTGTCTTGATGAAGAGCCTCAAAGCCAAAAAGAACAAAATCTGCCGTGTCCTGTTGTTGTTTTACGGGCCCGTCTAAAATAGCATGCTGTTTCACTTTCTCCAGGAAGCTTGCGATCGATTGTGTGCGCGTCTATATTTGAAATAACGAACTTCCTGAGCTAATGATAATAACGTGCGCATGATTATTGAAGTATTTCTAACATCTGATCCTTTTAGAAAAGGACAAACGCGAGAGTGGAAACACAAGCCTGATAAAGGTGACCCGTACCGTACAGTACTGTACCAGTCAGTGTAAACGAGCCATATGTTAACGTTATTCATAGTGAATTACACAACAAGTATTAAACTCCATCCATTCTGACTTTATAACAGAGCTCAACTTTTTGTACAATATGTTTTACAATATCTGTGTTTGTTTAGCCGTTTGGTTGTAGTAGCATTTAGTTTACCTTTATTTATTTTGACTTATTCTGTCTCTGTCTCCCTTAAGGTGCCTTAACTCAAGCCATCCGTAATTTTGCTAAGAGTCTGGAGAGCTGGCTCAGCAACGCCATGATCATCATGCCAGACGAGATGGTGAACATCAAGGTCTGATACACACACACAGATCTCCTTGGTCTTCCTCCTTTATTTTAGTACACTCATACTAGCGCTGTGTGTGTTTTGTGTTGTGTAGAAGTTGTGTGCCGGGGCGTTCGCTCAGACTCTGCGGCGCTACACATCCCTCAATCATCTGGCTCAGGCAGCACGAGCCGTCCTGCAGAACACAGCTCAGATCACACAGATGCTCAGCGACCTCAACCGTGTCGACTTCACTAATGTACAGGTAAAGAGGCTCGCTTTATTCAGGGTTCCCACTCCAAACCAAATGCCAAATTCCCTGACAAACAGCATAAAAGCACAGCGGCGCAGATCACTGCAGAATTAAATGTGCACCTCCATGAAAACTGTTCGTCTGGAGCCCCACAGGGTGAAAATACATGGCCAGGCTGCTACAGCCAAACCTTTGGTCACTAGTGCCAGTGCCAAACGTTGGTTTCAATGGTGCAAGCAGGGAAAATCTTGGGCTGTGTACCATATGATACATGTATTGTTTTCTGATGAGTCCACCATCACTGTCTTTCCCACATCCGGGAGAGTTACGGTGTGGAGAAGCCCCAAAGAAGTTAATCACCCAGACTGCTGTATGCCCAGAGTAAAGCATTGGGGAGGATCAGTGATAGATTGAGCTGCAATATCATGGCATTCTCTAGGCCAGGGATGTTAAACTCAACTCTTGGAGTTTAGTTCCAACCCTAATTAAAGGGCCATGAAACACACCTCTACTTTGGAAAAAGTCAGAAAAGTGGGCGCGTCTAGCTTTGTTTAGGGGGGAGTGTCGGAGAAAGAAAAGAGGGATGGTGTGGGAGTGTCTATTTGCGCACGCGCTGAATTTCAGAGTCAAAATACACACACAGGGAACAAAGTGACTGTGTTTACATGGACATCTGTAGTTGAATTATTTGCCAAATTATTAAATGGTGGACTTTAACTGCAGTTTGGCTCTTTCATTCAGGGAATTCATTCATGTCCCTCGCGACAAACGAGATATTTGATTCGATGAACTGCTCTAAGCGTGTATTTTTCATGCAATGTTTGATACCGCACGGCGAATGAGAGAAAAAAAACTCCGCATTTCCCAGAAACTTAGATGCACACAGCAAGTAGTGTCAAAAAGCCGCGTGTGTTATTCCGGTCACAAAATGCGGTGAAGATCCTACACGAGGTAAAAGTTTGGTTGTAGTGCTAACATGTTTACACTCGGTGCTATTGTAGGTTGATACGAACAAACTGAATAAACAAAGAGCACTGGTCGCTCACTTACCAAATCTGTAGAGACAGGACAATCACCAGCAACTAGAGCCACGTCTTTATTAAGAGAATACTACAAGCGAATCCGGATCTCAGCGTTTGCAGATGAGAACAGCTCTCAGGTAAACAATAATCCCCCTTAGACACGTAAGTTATTGTTGTCGAGCGTCGCGTACACTTTAATCCACACGTGACTCTGAGCTCTCACAGAGAGAAAATGAAAACAAAACTTAACTGCAGCAAACTATAAAAGCAACACTTCACGCTTGTTTTGCCAACACAACGTGGCGTCTCTGTCGTCTAAACACTGTGACAGTAATGAATATTAATGAAGTTGCACAATAGAGCACGCTGACTGGTTTGAACCAAGCTTTACTCATGCATTAATGCATCACACTGTAAGACGTAATGTCACAGACGCCCAGTCTGCACGCTGGAATACACGCTATTATCTCATGACCGTGACGCAGCTTCAAAAATTCGTTTCAAACCGGAAGTACGAATTTGCTTAAAATAACGCCAAAACAACCAATTTACACTTTTTAGTGAAATATAGGTGTCCTAATAGTGTTTTAAGCAGTGTGGGACACATATACGACTGTCAACAGCTCAAAAAATGTTTTTTGGTGTTTCGTGACCCTTTAAACACACCTGATCAAACTAACTGAGTCCTTCAGGCTTGTTTGAAACCTGCAGGTAAAGTGTGTTGGAGCAGGGTTGGAACTAAACTGTGCCGGGTCGGGCCCTCCAGGAATTGAGTTTGACATCCCTGTTCTAGACCCAATATTTGTGCTAGATGGGAGCTGGGTCACTGACAAGGCCTGCTGAGCCATTCTGGGAACCATGTGCACCCAATGGGTCAAACAATGTATCCTGAAGGCGATGGTGTGTATCAGGATGATAATGCACTAATACACACAGCAAGACTGGTGACAGCGTGGTTTGAGGAACATGAGAGTGAAGTTGAACATCTCCTATCTCCCATTTTCCGCATTTTAAATGATGACACAACTAATTATATACATTTCTATCATGTTTGACTGTCAAAACTGCAACGTCACGTCAACAACCCATGTGTGTGTGTGTGTTCAGGAGCAGGCCTCGTGGGTGTGTGGCTGTGAGGATGGTGTGGTCCAGCAGCTGGAGCGCGACTTTAAACAAACCCTGCAGAATCAGAACTCTCTGGAGGAGTGGGCTGCATGGCTGAACGAGGTGGTCTCGCTGGTGTTAAAGCCATACACCAACAGCCCAGCTTTCCCCAAAGCAGCCAAACTCTTCCTGCTCAAATGGAGCTTCTACAGGTGACATGGCTGCTTGCTGTCTGATGTACATACTGGTTTTAATATAATGTGGACCCGTATGCACAACATGCTACATTAGCTGTGCTTGTGTCTGTCTATATCCTGAGCTCACTGAGAGTGTGTTCTGTAGTTCTATGGTGATCCGGGATCTGACCCTGCGCAGCGCGGCCAGTTTCGGCTCGTTTCATCTGATCAGACTGCTGTATGATGAGTACATGTACTACCTGATTGAGCACAGAGTCGCACAGGCCAAAGGAGAGACACCCATCGCTGTCATGGCAGAGGTACACACAGATGCACACTGTCAGATATGCTGTCACACAGTAATCTAACTTTGGGTTTGTTGTTTCAGTTTGCCAATCTGAACAGAAGTCAGAGATCAATGGATGGGTATAAAGGTATGCACATTCAAAACATGCAATTATTGGATGTTCTTCTGAGTGTGATCTTACAGAAACCACATTGCTGCACTCTAGCAACCACACAGGACATTTTAGCAATGCTTAAAAGATCATCAGTGTTGGAGATCCCTAAAATGTCCTGGGTGGTTGCTAGAGTGCAGTTTCTTGGGGTTCCTGTAAGACCAAGGAACAAGAACACACTAGACAGCTAAACCCTAGCAACCTTCAGCAGCCTGGAAACCAAACTTTGTAGTAATTCTTGAGTAACCTTCTAGAACAGTCTAGTATTCCCATATTAATAATAAAATAACCAGCTAGAAGGCCCATAGCAACACTCTAGCAACTTCAAATAGTAACACTTTACCAATTGCCAAAGATCTAAAAGTCAAGAGCAAATCCCTAGCAACCCCATAGTAACGCTCAGGTCATAAACAATAACCTAGTAGTCACTAGCAAAACCCTAGCAACCCCATAGCAACCCTCAGGTCATCAACAATAACCTAGTAGTCACTAGCAAAACCCTAGCAACCCCATAGCAAACCTCAGGTCATAAACAATAACCTAGTAGTCACTAGCAAAACCCTAGCAACCCCATAGCAAACCTCAGGTCATAAACAATAACCTAGTAGTCACTAGCAAAACCCTAGCAACCCCATAGCAAACCTCAGGTCATAAACAATAACCTAGTAGTCACTAGCAAAACCCTAGCAACCCCATAGCAAACCTCAGGTCATAAACAATAACCTAGTAGTCACTAGCAAAACCCTAGCAACCCCATAGCAAACCTCAGGTCATAAACAATAACCTAGTAGTCACTAGCAAAACCCTAGCAACCCCATAGCAAACCTCAGGTCATAAACAATAACCTAGTAGTCACTAGCAAAACCCTAGCAACCCCTTAGCAACCCTCAGGTCATAAGCAAAACCCTAGCAACCCCATAGCAACCCTCAGGTCATAAACAATAACCTAGTAGTCACTAGCAAAACCCTAGCAACCCCATAGTAACCCTCAGGTCATAAACAATAACCTAGTAGTCACTAGCAAAACCCTAGCAACCCCATAGCAACCCTCAAGTCATAAACAATAACCTAGTAGTCACTAGCAAAACCCTAGCAACCCCATAGCAACCCTCAGGTCATAAACAATAACCTAGTAGTCCCTAGCAAAACCCTAGCAACCCTCTGGTGAACACCAAAAACAACCTAGTTGTCAACAGCAACCCCACAGTAACCTTCTGGCAACCACAACGAACAACCTAGCTGTAGTCAATAGCAACGCTCTAGCAATCACAAAGTAATCACCAAGAATCTAGTCGTCAATAGCAATCCCATAGTAACCCTCTGGTAATAAACGAGAACACCCTAGCAGTCATTAGCAGCACCTTAGAAACCCCATAGTATCCCTCTGGTGACCACAAAGAACAAACAAGCAGTAGTCAATAGCAACACCCTAGCAACCTCATAGTAATTCTCTACTGCTAGGTTGTTCTTTATGGTTACTAGTCATTAGCAACACTCTAGCAATCCCATAATAATCACCAAGAACATAATTGTCAATAGCAACCCACTGATAATCCTCTGGTAATGAACAAAAACAACTTAGTGGTCAACAGCAACACCCTAGCAACCCCATAGTATCTTTCTGGTGACCACCAAGAGCACAGTAGTCAATAGCAACACCCTAGCAGTCACAAAGTAATCACCAAGAACCTAGAAGTCAATAGCTACCCCATAGTAACCCTCTGGTAATGAACAAGAACAACCTAGCAGTCAACAGCAGCACCCTAGCAACTCCATAGTAACCCTATGGTGACCACCGAGAGCACAGTAGTCAACAGCAACAACCTAGCAACCCCATAGTAAGCCTTTGGTTACAACCTAGAGCCTAGTAGTCAATAGCAACACACTAGCAACCCCAAAGTCATTTTTTGGTGACAACCAAGACCACAGTAGTCAATAGCAACACCCTAGCAACCCAGCAGTAACCCTTTTTTAATGAACAAGAACAACCTAGCAGTCAACAGCAACACCCTAGCAACTCCATAGTAACCCTATGGTGACCACAGTAGTCAACAGAAACACCTTAGCAACCCCATAGTAAGCCTTTGGTTACAACCTAGAGCCTAGTAGTCAATAGCAACACCCTAGCAACGCCAAAGTACTTTTTTGGTGACAACCAAGACCACAGTAGTCAATAGCAACACCCTAGCAACCCCGCAGTAACCCTTTTGTAATGAACAAGAACAACCTAACAGTTAACAGCAACATCCTAGCAACTCCATAGTAACCCTATGGTGACCACAGTAGTCAACAGCAACACCCTAGCAACCCCATAGTAAGCCTTTGGTTACAACCTAGAGCCTAGTAGTCAATAGCAACACCAAAGTACTTTTTTGGTGACAACCAAGACCACAGTAGTCAACACCCTAGCAACTCCACAATAACCCTCTGGTGACCAACAAGATCCTTGTAGCCAATAGCAACACCCTAGCAACCCCATGACAACACCATCAAGAACAATCCAGTGGATCAATAACAACACATAAAGACAGAGGGTGCTGCAGTATGAGTAAATGTGATTGGCTGTTGTCTCTGTGTGTGTAGATGAGGAAGATGAGGAGGAGGATGAGGAAGAGACGGACGAGGATCAGGACATGTCTGTTCCAGTAAACGCAGTGGTTCTGGAGGAGTCGCTGGAGCCGCCGGTTAAACTGGCTAGAACAGAGCTCTACACTAACAACAGCAGCACACAGAACTAACACACACACACACACACACACACACACACACACACACACACACACACACACACACTTTTACATCTAAATGCAGTCTTCAGTTTAGTGAATTACTAGAGGAAATTGAGTTGATTCACTGTAAACCGGATGAGGTGAATCAGGCCTCAGAGCTGCTGTATGGTTGATCCGATGAAGCTTTTTGTAGACAACAGTTACATTTACATGCCTTAATTATGCTCTCACACACACACACTCACTCATTGCCTTCCCCTTTATCAATCAAAGCTGCCATGTGTGTCCTGTGTCTTGACTTTTAAAGCAACAGTTCATCCAAAAGTGTAAGCTTTCACGCTCATGTTGTAGCAAAAACTCAAGTGTTTCATTGACGACATGCTTTATTTTGAGGTGAACTGTCCCTTTAAGAGTCTCCATGCTGCCATTTTGTTTTGCCAAAGCCAATCATACCTTATCTAGGCCTGTTCCTCATTAATATTCTTGAGCGTTTCTCATGTCCTTCTTCCATGGTTATTTTGTTTTTCTCTTAATTATAACGAATATGATATATATATACTATAATCAGCGCATTATTTTGATTTGATTGTGTAATGCTAATGGATCAAATGTGCCTTCAGAGGATTATTCATGCTAGAGATCCATAAACGTCTAAATAAATGTCAAAAACCATCATTAAAATGCTTACGTTTTTTATTTTTGGAAATCTCATATTGAAAGTCTTGAGGAGTGAGCTGTGTTAATGTTCATAATACCCATTTAATTCATCTCAGAATATTAATTAAAAGCACATTCATGTAACGGAGGCCAGCTAGCGAAGTGCTCTGCACGTAAACCTCACCCTAATGGTGCTCTAGCGACAGACAATAGAGGCTATGGTCTTTAGCCTTCTTGCTAGAGTCCGACTCCCATACAAAGAATGGCCGGTTCGATCCCAGCTCAGATCAGGCTGAGTGCAGTATGACCAGTAGGAAACTTGGGGGCTCGTCCGGGATGGGAGTGAGTGCTAGGCAGGTAAACCTCACTCCTCTGACCTCTAAAGGTGTTCTAGTGACAAACACTAGAGACTATAGTCTTTACGCTCCTGGTTAGAGCAACCGACTCCCATACAAAGAAATGCAGATTTGATCCCAGCTCAGACTGGGTGCTGTGCAGTAGGACTGGTAGTGCTACATTCAATTAAATAAAACGTACCATTTTGGTCTATGCGCATAGGCTTGCCTATAGAAAATATACATTTCTTATATATTTTTAAATAAATTTTAATGAATGTATACCAAATGCGGGCTTATCCATAATTTTCTTTAATTAAGCATTTAAAAAAATTATGCATTTTAAAACATGCATTTTTTACATGACGACAACATCTACTGACACTATATAAATAATCGCTTTTTTGTTGTTGTTTTAATGGATTTGTGTTTACATGATTCATTGCACCATGTTGTCATTTCAAATGCTCAAAACAACGTTAGCTATGTTTCCATTGAAAGATGCTAATTAAAATGCGCAATACTGGAAATTGTACGAAACATTTGCGAATAAAGCACCAATTACATCCAATGAGTCAAAGAAAATAAAATCGTAACTTATAAACTGGCGCAAAATATCAAAAAGAAAATTGGAATTTAGTTTTTTTGATGCGGATGATGGAAATTTATTCGGTAAATATTTTTCTGTCGTAGTTTATGCAAAAGTTTGTACTAAGTTGTGCGCATAAGTTTTTATGCACAGTTTTAAAAATGTTTGTGCATCTTGAAGTATTTTTAGGTGATATTTCAAAATGCGCATAGAAGTAGGTGGATAAAAACATAGCTACAGTTGGGAAAATCCAAGCCAAAATGCTTATTTTTTGTTTATTTAATGAAAACTACAATAAAACAGTGCTGTGTAGACATTTTGTCTTTCATGTCATCAACAACATCACTAATGTAGTTGAACACAATTTGTTCATTTCTTTTTAGCATGTTCATTAGCAAAGACGACATGTTTTGTGATTGGATGCTTCTTGTTGCAAAATCGTCACTTTCTGATAAACTGGTGCCAAATATCAAAAATTGGAATTTGTGTTTTTTTTTGTTTTTTGTTGTTGATGCGCATGCTGGAAATATAATTGATAAAAATGTTTTCATTGTAGTTTCTGCCCATTCTGTCTTATTGGATAAAAAGTGTATCCGTTTTTTTTTTTTCGCACATTTTTTAAAAATGTTTGCGCATCATGAAGTATTTTTTATGTAATATTCGAAAATGCGCATAAACATAGGTGGATAAAAACATAGCTAAAGTTGGGAAAATACTGGCCAAAATGCCTATTTATGTTTATTTAAAGAAGAATATAATAAAACAGTGCTGTGTAAACATTTCCTTCATTTCATCTGTCTTTCGTGTCATCAACAACAACACGCAACAACATATTTTCAACACGTTCACTAGCAAAGATGACATGTTTTGTGATTGGACGCTTCTTGGTGCAGCTCATGCATATTAAGTATCTAATTATAGTGGTTTTGGTAGCGCATCGAGTGTGTTGTTGCAAAAGTATTGATGAGTTGAAATAAGCTTAAATGGCACAGATGTTTCCTCGCTTATTGAAAACAGATTTGTCAGTGATGATTACGAATACACTCGTTCAGTACAAGCTTTTCCAATATGTATATCAGTGTTTCTTTAATTGTATCATAAGAGTTGCTGCAAACGGTCTCATTTTAGCTGGGCAAAATTATTCGGGTGTGTAATTATGCTAATGTACGATATAGTTTTATGATCTTGTACTGTTGAAACCATGATGGCCTTATTTGAAGTGTACCTGTAGCAGAAATCGATGTAAAAGCTGTATGATTGTGCCTCAAAGTTCAGTGTCCCTTTAAAAAGAAACAACAAAAAAAAAGCTTTTAAGAAAACTTTTGCGTTCAGATGTCTTGTGTTTGTTAGACACACACACACACATTCACTGCCTTCAAGTAGAACTTTAAATCTAAAATAAAATAAAAGCCCATAAAAAATTAGAGTTACTGCATTGGTTTAATATATTAACTTGTTCTCTGATATCTACATAGTAGGTTTATGGCTTTGGTAAGTTTACCAAATCTCCAGAAATGGTTTTGAAGGCTCATTTATTACTCTATGGAATACTCAAAGAAACTCACAAAGATAAACCCAATAACCCAGTAATAGTAACCTATTTTGCTTATAAGATGTGGATAAATACTAAATCATAACTAAACTTGACAAAGAGGCTGATGGAGATGTGTTGCATTGTATTTTTAAGCTATAAAGTCAAAGAAAGCACAGCCAGGACTTAATATCGTCTGCATGCACAGATGACAGTTCCACTGACGCAATTCTACACGTTTGTTGAAACATATGCTTCAAATTTCACAACAAACATAATAAAATAACAAAAGATACAATAAGACTTGCCTCATGCCTCCTCGGAGGGGAGCTGAATAAATGTATAATCTGTAAATCTTGCATTTTGCCTCCTATAGCACGTCTGGTGCAGCCATTGCTCAGTAACACAGTAAACAACATGCAGTTGCGTTTTCTAAATATATGTTCCACATGCTTAGTAAGTTAAATATAAGCTTTAAAATAACTAATAGAGGGTAAGTATTGTTGTTTTCCCAGTAGTGGATGTTGTTGGTTATCAAACGCAGCCAGAGATGTGCATGATTGATTTCAGAGCTGCATACGAGTGTGTTCTCTTTATGACGTCAGGTCCGGATAAACGACCTAAAGTACTGTTACATGCAAATAAAAAGGGTGTGGCCCATGAGTCTCATTACAGTTTGTGTTGTCCTCTGATTGGCCCGTTGTCCACCAGGGTTTTACACTCAAGGAATTTACATGATGACAAGTAAACAATGGTATCTGAGGCTCATGGTATGTCCATTTCCACACACTGATGTCTGATAATTTTACTATGCATTGGTATATTGGTATATTCATTATAGTGCACCTTTAATACTGCAATAGCTCATAAATAATACTGAAAAAATTACCAAAATTATTTTAATATAATTTTTATCATTTTAATAATTTATAACTAATATTAATAAATAGTATAACAGTGCAAAAATAATACACAGACAACATCCGATATATAATATTAGTATATTAATAAATACTAAGATTGAAATTATAATAAAGTCAAGATTAAAGCTGATTAAAAACATTTATAAATAACAATATAAGCCCATTTTAAAAAATAATAGTATGCTATTAATGCAAATAATAATAAATAATACAAAATCTAAAAATACTAAAAAGCAAGTTATTTTAACGAAGTAAAAAAAAGATAAACAATTTTGTAAAAATAATACGCACATAACAACAAAAAAATAATATTAGTATATTTAAAAATACTCAAATTAAAATGTTTAAAATGTAAAGCTGAATAAATAACAATATACAATAACATATACCCATAACCACTATTAACAAAAGCTTCGTATGACGGAATGAAAGTCACGAAACCAGTAAAGTGTTCAAGGAATATTTAATTTTATATAAAAAAAATAATAAAGTAAAATAACGTTGCGAAAAACAATATCCTCATCCAGTCCAGCTTGCGAGGCCACGACCAGTAATAATTAAAAAAAAAAGGGGCGGGAGATATCGACAGTTTCTTATTGGCTGATGAGACGAGTGTAAACAAACATCCTAAAATTAATCAAGCAAACAAACCAACATAAAAACGAGACCCCCCTTAAAAAAAACATCTCCTGCTGCCCTTTCCAGCGTTGGGGCATTTGATCACAAAACGTTGAGAACGCAACATCAAAACGAGTGTGTAAAAGTAAAGAGTGCATGTTTAACGGAGACTGATGCGTCTGATGACATCATGTGTTTAATGATGACATCATTATCCCCGAGTGTCCAGAGTGGGACGGAGCACCATGCGTCAGTTTGGCCCAAACGTGTTTACCTGCAGCTCCCAGAATACCTTGCGATGAAATCACAGGACGATCCACGTGCCTCTGTCATTATCAGTCAACACCTGAAGAGAAGAGCCTGCGGGGAACACAAACACACAGTGAACTCTGGTGCTGGTTCTGGCGTAATAATCAAGAAACTCTGCTGCTGTATCATGGCTGCAGCAGGAGCAGTGAAATTACGCATCGCCTGAAAATCAGGTAACCATGGAGACACACGTCAGAGATGATTCTACCTGTGCATTAAAGTGCCCACCTTTATGCAGCGCCTCATTGGTCATGCGGTTGATGTAGCGTGAGCTGCTCTCCGGCACGAGCCACCGCATCACAGTATTCACACACGACTTCCTGTAGGAGCTCCACACACTTCCACTGGGAAACACACACACCAGAACGTCTGAATGCAGGTGAAACAGATGGGCAGCCCATCTCTATACGACTCAAGGTCATTACCTGGTCTGACCTTTGACCTCAGTGAGGTCGCCGACCCCAACTGTGTGACACGCGCCTGTGTTTAAATCCCAACTGACCTGCAGACTGGAGTGATACGACTTGGGCCTACAAACAAACAAAGAGTTAACAAACACTGATGGGCTGTTATTATAGTGTGTGTGTGTGTGTGTGTGTGTGAGAGCATCTTTGAGTGTTTGTGCATGTGTGTGTGATTGTGCATGACTGAGATTATGTGTGTAGTGAATGCGTGAGAGTGTGCATGTGCGAACAAGATAGTTTGTGAATGGGTGAGTCAGTGGGTTTGTGTGTGTATATGAGTGAGGTTGTGTATGTGTGGGTAAATGAGTGTGTGTGAATAAGTGAGTTTGTGTAGGTGTGTGTGTGTGTTTGAGTTAATGAGTGTGAATTAGTGAGTTTGTGTGTGTGAATGAGTGAGGTTGTGTGTGTGAGTGAATGAGTGAGTGCATGTGAGTTTTATATGTGTGGGTGAATGAGTGTAAGTGAAAGAGTTCATTTGTATAGGGGTGTGTGTGTGTGTGTGTGTGTGCGTGTGTGCGTGTGTTTGAGTTTATGAGTGTGAATAAGTGAGTTTGTGTGTGTGAATGAGTGAGGATGTGTATGTGGGTGAATGAGTGCATGTGAAAGAGTAAGTTTGTGTAGATGTGTGTGTGTGTGTTTGAGTGAACGAGTGTAAATAAGTGAGTTTGTATGTGTGTGTGTGTGTGTATGTTTGAGTTAATGAGTGTGAATGAGTAAGGATGTGTATGTGTGTGATTGAGTGTACGTGTGAAAGAGTGAGTTTTGTGTAGGTGTGTGTGTGTTTGAGTGAATGAGTGTGAATGCGTGGATGAGTGTGAGTTTGTGTGTGTGAGTGAGTGAATTTATGTGTACATGAGTTTGTGTAAATGAATGAGTCAGTGGGTGCGTGTGGGAACAAGTAAGTTTGTGTAGGTGTGAGTGAGTGTGTGTGAGAGTGAATGAGTGTGTGTGTGTGTGAATGAATAAATGAGTATGCGTGTGAGAAAGTTAGTGTGTGCGTGTGTGTCTGTCTGTGTAAGTAAATGAGGGTTTGTGTATGTGTGAGTTTATGTGTGTGTGAGTGTGTGAATGAATGAGTAAGTGTGCGTGTGAATGAGTCTGAATGAGTGAGTTTGTGTATGTGTGAGTGTGTGTGAAAGTGAGTTTGTGTGTGTGTGTGTTTAAATGAGTGAGTGTGTGAAAAAGTGAGTTTTTGTATGTGTCTGTGAATGAGTGAGTTTTTGTAGGTGTGTGTGTGTGTTTGAATGAATTAGTCTGTGTGTGTGTGTGTGTGTGTGTGTGTGAATGAGGGAGTGTGTGAACAAGTGAGTTTGTGTATGTGAGTGTGCTTTTTTGTATGTGTGTGTGTGTGTGTGCGTTTTTGTGTGAATGAGTAAGTGTGCGTGTAAAAGAGTAATTTTGTGTGTGAAAATGAGTGACTGTGTGTGTGTGTATATATATGTCTGTATAAGTGAATGAGTGTGTATGTGTCCATGTTTGAAAAAAATAAGCAAGTTAGTGTGTGTGTGTATGTGTGTGTGTGTGTGTGTGTGTGTGAATAAGCGAATGTGTCTGTGTGCATGTGTGAATAAATAAGTGTGTGTGTGTCTGTGTGCATGTGTGAGTGTAAGTGTAAGTGTGTGTGTGTGTGTGTGTGTGTGTACCTGCAGTGCTCGTCATCACAGTTAGAGAAGGCCAGCAGCAGCAGCCCGATGTTGATCACCACTATATTGGTCTCCGGGCAAACCTGTCGCCATAGTAACAACATGTAAATTAGAATGCTGTTCCACCTATAGAATGCAGCAGTCCAGCTCCAGCGTTCTCTCCTCAGCCAAACAGATGAAGCTGAAAACACAAACAGTGACGTTACCTCAAGAATGACCACGTCATAATCACTGAAGGAGCAGAACTGAGATCCCCATTCAGCGTCATTCCTGATCACCTCGTTTATCAGATACTCGAAATCCAGAGTCAGCTGCTCGATACACACAAACTGAAACACACACGCACACAAGTTTAAACACAACATCCATGTGATGTGGAGACGAATTAAGAGTCACACACACCTGACCACTGTACTGTCCTGTCACTATCTGTAAAGGTCGTCCCTTCAGATCGGTCACAGTAAAAGGAAGCTGGACTTTATCATCCTCCTCACCTAAAGACAACACACACACACACACACACACACACACACACAATTATAGACACTATACACAACAGAATCACGTGAATCAAAAATTCATTCAGCACACGATGTGTGGCTTGATTCCCAAACATGACTCGCATGAATCAGTTCTTTTCAGTGAATCAATAACAGACGAAACAAGCGGTGAAGTCTGATTAAAAACACATGACTCTTGTGAATCAGTTCTTTTTAGAAGCTCAAAAACATCAGACACAACCGGTGTAGTCTGAACAAAAACAAATGATTCTCATGAATCTGTTCTTTTTAATGAATCAGACATCAGACAAGCAGTGTAGACTGATTCAAAAACAGATTCCTTTTTTGAATCAATTCGTTTTAGTGAATCAAAAACATACAAAACAACCACAAAGTCTGATTCATAAACAAATGACTCTGTTTATTTCTATTTGGTCAAATGAAAACATGAGACACAAGCAGGTCTGATTAAAAAATAAATGACTCTTACAAACCGGTTCCTTTTAATGAATCAAAAACATCAGACACAACCTATGCCATCTAATTCAAACTTCTTAGAATCAATTCTTTTTATTGAACAAAAATCATACGGAACAACCACTATTAGTCTGAATCAAAATCAGACACAACCAGGGTGATCTGATTCAAAAACAAATTCCTTTTTTGAATCAATTCGTTTTAGTGAATCAAAAACATACGGAAAAACCACTAATAGTCTGATTCACAAACAAATGACTCAATTCACCACAATTATATTTAGTGAATCAAAAACCTCAGACACAAGCGGTTTAGTCTGATTCACAAACAAATGACTCTTACGAATCAATTCTATTTAGTGAATTAAAAACATCAGACACAAGCGATGTAGTCTGATTCAAAAACAAATGACTCTTTTGAACCTGTTCTTTTTAATTTATCAAAGACCACCAGTGTCATCTGATTCAAACTTTTTAGAATCAATTCTTTTTGGTGAATCAAAAACATACTGAACAACCTCTCAAGTCTGATTCAAAAACAAATGACTCTTTCGAAGCGGCTCTTTTTCATGACGATATGAAGGAATGAAGAAAATTATATCCAGTACCGTTGGACTGCTCCACTGAGGTGGCCTGTGGGAGTCTGTATCGGAGCGTGGTATAGTTGACATAAGCAGGCTCTGAGGATGACGAGGATGATGAGGGCTCCTGTTCGTGTGGAGACGGAGATGAGACTGAAGACGTGGATCTAGGAGACACGATTGCATTACACACACCGCTTTCAACCACTGAGCTCTGGTTTGGTTCTGATGAGGAAGACGAAGGTCCCGGGACTTCTCTGGGACTTTCTCTCGTGCGCTCTTCATCATGGAGTCGTCTCTGAGTGTCTGTTTCTTCTTTCTCTTTGGTTTTGCAGCGCTCGGCTTCCCTCGCTCCAGCCTGAGCTCTGCGGAAGATGTCAGCAGCAAACTCTCTGGCCCAAACGGCAGCCTGTGATTGGCTAGGGGAGAGCGGGGTCACGTGAGGCTTTGAGTGTCGGAGGTCAGGTGAGCCCTGAGACGAGGCTGATGAGGATGAGAATGGAGATGTGGGACCAGCAGGAGCAGAAGTGGAAGAAGAGGAAGGTTCTCTCTTTCTGTACAGTATCTGATTGTTTTGACTCTCCTGCTGGCCGTCTCCTAGAAACATTAAATGCATGAAAAATAAATAGATATACAAAATAAAGAAATTATTAAAAAATTACAATTAACATATATAATATATATAATATATATGTATGTATGTATATATGTGTGTGTGTGTGTGTGTGTGTGTGTGTATATATATATATATATATATATATATATATATATAAAAACACTCACCGGCCACTTTATTAGGTACACCTTACTTGTACTGGGTTGGCCCCCCTTTTGCCTTCAAAACTGTCTTAATCCTTCATGTCATAGATTCGACAAGGTACTGGAAATATTCCTCAGAGAATTTGCTCCAAATTGACATGATAGCATCACACAGTTTCTGCAGATTTGCCGGCTGCACATCCATGATGCAAGTCTCGTTCCACCACATCCCAAAGGTGCTCTATCGGATCTGGGGCCTCATGTACGAAGACTTGCGTGGAAATCTTACTAAAACATTGCGTACGCACAAAGCTGTAAATGCGCGTACGCAGAAAAAAATTCAGATGTATGAAACACTGCGTACGCCGAATCTCACGCATATTCTTTTGTACATCTGAATGAACGTGAAACTGAGCGCAACATGCACGAGCACAAAACCCCTCCCTGCCTCCTCCCCCGTATGAATATGCTAATGACTATGCTAATGGCAAAACCCAACGAAAAAGCAACGGCAAAATCAAGCAAAAAGAGAAACTTTGAACAGAATGTGAATTGGAGGTGCTGCTTTCGGAGGTAGACCGGAGAAAAGCGGTGTTATTTGCAAGTTTGTTCTCCGGAATTAACAACAAAAGAAAAAAATAGAGTGGGAGAGTTTAGCTGATACGGTTAACACAGTTGGGTCTGAACATCGCACTGAGTGCATTTAAAACAGAAATAGTGTGATTTATAACTGAAAAATGTTGCAGTATCCTTAGCAGTCTCAGTGGCGCACCTCATAAGAAGCATGTGATCATGTACTGACATGTTCGAGCATTAACTCGGCTCGAATCCAGCGTCTAATGTATTCTTTCTTTTTTCCCCCGCTACATATCAGATTTTGCCCACTATTTATCAAGAGAAAGACAAGTAGGAATCATCAATAAGTTTGTGCATCATATTTTATTTGCACATTTATTGAATGGAAATGTTTCTGATTCACGCATGCAAATTCATCTTCAGATAGTGTCTTTATAGCAATGTGCGTGCAGTAGATCGCTCAGATTACATTGGGAAAACAGGCGACCGCTGCAAATTGTGCTTTAATGTTTAGCTGGTCAACTGTATGGTATGGAAATCTTACATACCTACTATATGAACCCGTCTCATACAGCTGCCATTGCAAGGATCAGACACTTTGTAGAGAAGAATTTAACACAACTGCCTCTAGGAGTCGCCAATGGAAATAAAACAGACACGCACAAAAAATGTGCGTACGCCAGCCAGAAAGCTGCCGTGAACCTGCGCAAATTCCCACGTTCAGTTCATTGTTAGTAAATCCAAACGTGAGCGATTCTGAGCGTGAAACCTGGCGTACGCAAAGTTTTTGTGCGTACGCAGCGTTGATACATGAGGCCCCTGGTGACTGTGGAGGCCATTTGAGTACCGTGAACTCATTGTCATGTTCAGGAAACCAATCTGAGAAGATTTACGCTTTATGACATGGTGTGTTATCCTGCTGGAAGTAGCCATCAGAAGATGGTCATAAAGGCAAGGACATGGTCAGCAATACTCAGGTTGGCTGTTGCATTGACACGATGCTCAATTGGTACTAATGGACCCAAGTGAATTGTAGCCTCAGTTTCCTGTTCTTAGCTGACATGAGTGGCACCCGGTGTGGTCTTCTGCTGCTGTAGCCCATCTGCCTCAAGGTTGGACCTGTTGTGCGTTCAGAAAAGCTCTTCTGCAGACCTCGGTTGTAACGAGTGCTTATTTGAGTTACTTTTATTTTTTTATCAACTAGAACCAGTCTGGCCATTCTCCTCTGACCTCTGGCACCAACAAGGCATCTGCGCCCACAGAACTGCCGCTCACTGGATGTTTTCTCCATTTCTGACCATTCTCTGTAAACCCTAAAGATGGTTGTGCATGAAAATCCCAGTACATCAGCAGTTTCTGAAATAGTCAGACCAGCTCATTTAAAAAAGTTTATAGTCACTTAAATCACCTTTCTTCTCCATTCTGCAGCAGATCGTCTTAATTATGTCTACATGCCTAAATGCAAAGTTGCTGCCATGTGACTGGCTGATTAGAAGTTTGCGTTAATGCGCAGTTGGACAGGTGTACCTAATAAAGGGGCCTGTAAGTTTAAATAAATATCGGAATTTTTGAACATTCAATAACAATTTTTTCAGTGTCACACGATCCTTTAGAATGACTTATGATATGTTGATTTGATCATTGAAAAACATTTATTATTTATTAAACTTTTGTTATAATTAACACAGAATTAATTAGTAATACTGTAATAAATAAATTAGAGAAAAATTCATCATTATCGTCTATTATTAATAATCCATCAGTGACAGATGAAGCAGTACCTGTGCAAAGTGAGATGGCGCAGGCCACCAGAGAGTAGCTGGTGTTGAGCAGGATCACCTGGTCCTTCTTCAGCTGCAGCGCCGGCTGGAACGTTGGGAACGGATAAACCACTTGATATCGAGCGTTCAGCACATAACCGTGCTCCAAACACTCTCCACCTGCACACACCACAAGAGAAACACATTTAAAGGTATTTTTGTGCAGTTTTTTTTTGGCTTTTTATAAAGCTGCATTGGAATTATAATTATTATCAAAAGTGCATTACAAATGAACTTGAATTGAATTAAATTGAAATGAATTAAATGTGTACCTGTGCGTATGGTGGAGCTGGAGGCCACGGGACAGCACTGTTTACACGGCTGAGCGGGAGGCATGGAAGTGATGGTGATGTAAATGTCTCTGTTGTTCTCGTCACTCATCATCATGTTCATCAGGGCTGAACTGGAGCTGCGTGTGCTGACAGATCACAGAGAACATGTGTTTACATACCCCATGAAATCTGCAGTTATCGGTTAGCTGAGGTACCATCAATCCTTTTAGCATTTCAGAAGCAGTTGTCTGAACTTCTTTAGTGAAAAACGTAAATAAATATAAGGGAAGACCCTTTTATTTGCTTCAATAACAAAAATACAAATAGGACAAAATAAAAACTGAGAAATTGATAGCAATACTCAGGAAAAAACCCAGCCAGAAATACTATTGTAAACCATGTGAATGAATGTAGTTTTATTATCTTATATATTAACAATAATATTTATATATATATTTCTCTTTCATTATCTTTTGAATCCTCATATTAGTCTTTTTTTTTTTCTTATGTGTATATGTATTTATCAGAATTCTAATTGTGTGGTGTTGTCTTATTATATATATGTATGTATATATTAGGGCTGTCAAAATTTGCGCATTAACGCACGTGATTAATTTTAAATATTTAACGCATAAAAAAATAACGCAAATAACGCAGTTGCAGTTTTTTTTTTTATTCCTGTGTGGCCGACGTGTGTTCAGGGCCGGCGCGAGCATAGAGGCGACCTAGGCGGCCGCCTTGGGCAGCAGAATAGCGAGCGAACCACCCGGTCTTCACTTTCATCCGCTACACCCACCCCCTCCCTTACGGTCCTGGCTAGTTGCCAGTTTAGCTTGCTCCAGCCCTGCATGTATTTAACGCACAAAGAAATTTGGATAAGACCAAGGATGCGCTTTTAGAAGAAAGTTTCAGTATAAATCAATTAATGTCGCATCTTCAGGCTATTCTGCGTTTCCTCCAGAGTTTCATGCAGTTTCTGGTGTTTCATTTTTAATCTTTAGTCTTTTACTGCAGTTCAGCAGTTCACTCTCATTCAGGATGTTTTAATGGAATTTGATAACTCTGTATTTCGGGACTCGCGTGATCCTTTAAGGTAATCAAAAAAATCGCTGTTTACATGGTAGACTCTTAATCAGTGTTATCTTAATCATAAAAGTGGAGTATTGATGTCCATGTAATTGTAGTGAAAGTGGCAGATGAAGTCGCAAACTGTCAAAGACAGCCCTATTCTCTGCCTCTATGCTGCTTCCATGAGCCCCCACATTTCATAAGTTCGACGTCTTTCCCCCCTACACGCAACTTTTGTAAAGCGTCTGCTTCACGTTGCTGTGTCAAAATCCTTGCTTGTAAAATACAGCCATACTTTAGAACGCTTAGTTTAAGCTAATTTAATGAACGCGATTGTGCGTGTTGATGAATGTGAAGGGATCTTTTGTTTGTTATAAGCATGGATTGTTTTGAAATTCAAATGGTACTTACATGCCTGTGTTTTTATTTCTGTAATAAATACGGCGTTTCATGATTAATCATGATTAATCACAAAAAAGTGTGATTAGTTACATTAATTTTTATCATTTGACACCCCTAGTATATATGTATAATATAATCACTTTATTATTTTATTCACTGTTTACGTAATCTGAAATTTTTGGCAATACTTGTCAAGTCATGGCAACAAAGCTCTTTTGAATTTAATTAAAAGAAGACGTTTGCACAGAAAATCTGTATTTAAATGTATTTATTTAAATCTTACTTAAAGCCGAAGATGACCAGTTTGGAGTGGTCATTGTGCCACTCACACACGGTCAGATAGAGATCACTGTAGATATCCTCACCAGCAAATAAACGCACATGATGAACCTGAAAAAGAGAGAAAAATATATATGTACATTATAAAAAGAGGATATATATATATAGAAGAAAATATATATGAAGATATCCAAAAGAGGATAAACAGTTGAAGTCAGCATTATTAGCCTCCCTAAATATTTTCCCCCCAATTTCTGTTTAACAGAGAGAAGTTTTTTTTTTTCAGCACATTTCTAAACATAATAGATTTAATAACTCATCTCTAATAACTGATTTATTTAATCTTTGCCATGATGACGGTAAATAATATTTGACTAGATATTTTTCAAGACACTTCTATACAGCTGAAAGTGACATTTAAAGGCTTAACTAGGTTAATTAGGTTAACTAGGCAGGTTAGGGTAATATGGAAAGTCATTGTGGCCCCGTTTACACTAGTGCGTTTTAGTTTTAAAACGGCGTTGTAGAATGAAAACGATCCGCGTCCACACTCGCGTTTTACCCAGCGTTTCTAAATAGCTCTCCGTCCACACCAAAACGCTGAAAACGCACATCACGTGACCACACACACACTCTCGGGCAAGCGCTCCAGCATTTCTACCCAGATGAGAGCTCTGCTTGTCGGACTGCTCATCACGCATCTCCCGCTGGATCTAATCTCACTATATTTGCTAAACGTGATATTTCATTCATGTTGTTGTCTTTATCTAACGACATAGGGCAATTCCCTGACTTTGGTCATTGGAAACTGTTAAGTTACTTGTTCACGGGTAACATGTTTTGGTTAAGCGCCAAGATAAGTTAATGATTAATCCAGGTACATTGACTGATCGCTTGCCTTTATTTCCTACAATGTATAAACTTATTGTATGTTATACTTTTATAATTATCGATTATTAAAACTGATATTCAGCAAAAGAGAGGGTGCGTTTCTTATTTTCACTGAAATTGAAAGGAGGCAGTTGTTATCGGCTCCGTTTTGTTATAAATATCCACACAGTGAAGATGACGCCCATATATGCAGCACGACGCCTCAACATTTCTGCTGTCTGTTAAGTTGCTAATATTAAAAAGAAAATAGGCAGTTCCTTAAATCATGTTTACATTTTATTGTTGAGAAAGTGAAACAACGTAGCCAAGGTGATGTGAATGAAGTTATAAAGTACACTGTTCCCTTTGAAGATTTACCCGTGTCCTCGGTATGTTTTCCATATCAAACTGAGAAGGGGGAGACTGCAGCCTTGATCAAACTTGCGAAGTCTGAACTTACAAGAAGAGGATGCGAGACTGAACTGTGTGTGGGCTACTTAATATTGAGGAAAAGCCCCAATCAGATAGGCGAACGTTTGCAGCCCCGCCTCCGTTTTCACATGTCTCCGTCTTTCCCCATCCACACTGAGACGGAGCAGCAGCGTTTTAGAATGAAAACGGCCTCTCCAGTGTTTTCGAAACGCTCCGTTTTCGGCGCTCGAGAACTCCGGCGTAGTGTGGACGGATGACATAACCGTAGCAAAACTTATGCGTTTTCAAACTAAAACGCACTAGTGTAAACGGGGCCTGTATAATGATGGTTTGCTCTGTAGACTACTGAAAAAATATATACCCTAAAGCGGCTAATAATATTGACCTTAAAATGTTTTTTAAATTTTTATAGATTTTATTCTAGCTGAAACAAAACAAATAAGACTTTCTCTAGAAGAAAAAATATTATCAGACATACTGTCAAAATTTCCTTGCTCTGTTAAACATCATTTGGCAAATATCTGAGAAAGAAAATACGATTCAAAGAGGAGGCTAATTATTCTGACTTCAACTGTATATACAGCAGATATTTGCAAATCCGCTGATACTTACAGATACATTTTTATCTTTCATTAATAACCATCTGAATCAGCATGAAAAAGATACTGATTTACACCCTATTTGTTATTGCGCATTTGAATTCATTTACCATTTTTTAAACTCTTGCTCTATATAAATGCAAGATTTTATCAGTGCTTTTAGCAGTAAAAAGCATCGCTCAAACAAACCCTTATCATTTAATTAACTTTTTCTTGACAGTCAAATTGCCATTTTAGCTTTTAAATGCCATTTACAATTAAAAAGACACACAAAAACAGAGAAAGTCCTTTAAATTGAAATCCAACGCCCTGTTAGGCTCAGAGTTTGCCCATTTCACCTGTTTGAGGCGGCTGTGCAGGTTAAACTCCCACCAGTACAAGTGATAGGTGTAGAAGGAGAAGTCATCGTCCTCTCCGCAGTCGCTGGTGTAGGACAGAACATACCGGCCACACTTAGTGAAGCCCAAGAAGATGTGCCTGTGACAGCAGAAGAGACAGAACAATCACACACAGCCTTCACATCTCTCGGAGACACTGAGACAGACAGACATACAGAGAGAAAGAGATGGATGGATGGACAGACAGATGATAGGTAGGTAGGTAGGTAGGTAGGTAGGTAGGTAGGTAGGAAGGTAGGAAGGTAGGAAGGTAGGTAGGTAGGTAGGTAGGTAGGTAGGTAGGTAGGTAGGTAGGTAGGTAGGTAGGTAGGTAGGTAGGTAGGTAGGTAGGTAGGTAGATAGATAGATAGATAGATAGATAGATAGATAGATAGATAGATAGATAGATAGATAGATAGATAGATAGATAGATAGATAGATAGATAGATTTTGCATGATTGCAAAAACAAAAGGCAAACACATACAGTGAACAACTGGTTTAAGTTTAAAACCCTCTTCTTAAGAAAACAGACAGACAGACGGACAGAGAGGCAGACGGACACTGCTATAGGACTATGGACGGACAGATAGACAGACGGAAATACAGACAGTTTAACAAAGAGACAGTCAGAAAAAGAGAGAAAGAGAGAAATGGAGAGAGACAGTGAGACAGATGGGCAGACACAGCTAGACAAATAGCTGGACAGACAGTCGGACAGACAGATGCAGAGATGGACAGTCAGAAAAAGACACAGATAGACGAACAGATGGACAGACAGAAAGAGAAGGACAGACAACTGGACAGACACAGATAAACAGATAAATGTACAGACAGAATGACCGACAGACACAGACAGACAGACAGACAGACAGACGCAGAGATGGACAGACAGTCAGAAAAAGAGACAAACAGACAGACAAACAGACAGAAAGAGACAGACAAACGAATGGACAGACAGTTAAACAGACAGACAGACAGACAGTCTGAAAAAGAGACAGACAGACAGACAGATGGACAAGGAAAGACAGAAAAATGGACAGAGATACAGATGGACAGACAGTCAAAAAAAGAGACAGACAGATGGGCGAACAGATGGACAGACAGAAAAAGAGGGACAGATGAATGGACAGACACAGATAAACAGATAAATGTACAGACAGACGGACAGTCGGACAGAAAGACATTTGAGGGAAGGAAAGAGAGGGACAGACAAATGGACAGACACAGATAAACCGATAAATGGACAGACGGACCGACAGTCAGACAGACAGTCTGTCAGACGCAGAGATGGACAGACAGTCAGAAAAAGAGAGAAACAATCAGACAGACAGACAGATAGACGAAACAGATGGACAGACAGACAGAAAGAGAGAGACAGACAAATGAACAGACACAGATAAACAGATAGACAGACAGACAGACAGACAGAGAGACATTTGAGGGAAGGAAAGAGAGGGACAGACAAATGGACAGACAGATAAACTGATAAATGGACAGACGGAATGACAGTCAGACAGACAGACGGACAGACGCAGAGATGGACAGACAGTCAGAAAAAGAGACAATTAGACAGACAGTCAGACAGATGGACGAACAGATAGACAGACAGAAAGAAAGAGACAGAGGAATGGACAGACACAGATAAACAGATAGACAGACAGACAGACAGAGAATGGACAGATAGATGGACAGACAGTCAGACAGACACCGAGATGGTTAGACAGTCATAAAAAGAGAAAGAAAGACAGACAGACAGACAGACAGAAAGACAGACAGACAGACAGACGAACAGACAGAGACACAGATGGACACATAGTTAGTTGGACGGAAGGACAGACAGACAGACGGACAGACATACAAACAGAAAATGAGAAAGACAGAGAGAGAGAAAGAGAGAGAGAGAGAGAGAGAGAGAGAGAGAGAGAGAGAGAGAGAGAGATGAACAGACAGATGTACATACAGACAAAGAGAGATGAACGGACAGATGGACAGGCACAGGGAGAGACAGACAGACAGGCAGATGGACACACAGACAGAGAGCGAGAGACAGACAGACAGACAGGGGGACAAACCAACAAGCAGACAGAGAAAAGACAGACAGAAGGACAGACAGACAGTTGCATGTTCTCCTCACCCGGCTCTGAGAAACTCCTCACTGACGATGGTCTTCAGTGGAACACAAACACGTGGAGGAAGTTTCCGGAAGAGTCGCTGAGAGAGCTGGCCATTCAGCTGACAGACAGACAGGCAGGCATTTCAATACACTTATAAAATAACATTAGCCACAAATACACTTCAATCAGCTTTCAGACTGATTTTGGAGACAGGAATTAAGGTAAGGACTCTGTAATACAATGAACTAAAAAGCCTATTGTGGCACATTAAGCTCTATCAATATACTGTGGTGCAGCACAGTACTCAATTGATGGTCAAACTTTTTTTATCATTTGGATGAGCTCAATCTTATACTAAAGGTAGAAATGTGAGATAAAAGTTGCACGCTTGGAAGTACAGTTGTTTACATTAAGCTTTTTATTTAGCAATATTTTATGTTGGGCCTGTAATCATTAGTTAGACTGGAGAAATATAATCGCATATGAATTGGCAAGCATGAGTATATATTTAAAATGTATTTTTTCCTTTTTAAAAGTCCTTTCCATTTTGGTCAATATATATTAATTATATTATTATATACTAGTTATAATATACTATTAATTAATTGATTGAATTAACAGTAAACATGCTCTATAGTGATATATACAGTCATCAGGAGGTTATGAGACGACTTATTGTGATATTGAGGTAAAGTTTTTATATTCGCACATTCGTTCATTTAACCGTCTCTACATTGTTTACCACGCTGATTTAAATATTCGGTCAGAATTAGCATGTAAATATGACTGCAAAACAACATTAGCACCAATTGACTGTAAACAATGCTGTACTTAGATAATCATTGGATGCTAATATGATTTCCCTATTTAGAATTTGCAAAGAATACTTTTCTAAAATTATATTATTAAGGAGAATGTCTGAATATCTAAATATAAAACCAACTTTACCTCTACTATTGTGATATGATGTTTGTCAGCTCTATTCAAGGGTGTTTTTTTAGTAAATATCACGTCCATGACATTTAGGACAACCAGTTTAAAAACATGTTTGCACTAGTCAACATAACTGAAGCATGTTTAACATTCAGAATATGCATGTTAGTATTAAACGAGATGGCATTTAGCACTGACAGCGCTATGTCATTTGTGAGATAATACTAATTCAATGACATTGATCTTGACAGATTTGTTAACATGACAACTATGTTACTCTCTTGTCATTATTATTGACCTAAAACAAACACATACTTTAAGTAAACGAGAAGTTTTTACAGATACATGTTTAAAATGTGCTTATATACAAATGGTAAACTCTGAAAGACACATAAAGGCGTTTAATGAGGCTCCAGCTAAAATGCTAATAACACACACACAATATTATGTACGTTACGCTATTGGGAAAAGACATTTGACGCTATAAATGTAATTTGCAGCTTGGATTCCCTCGGTGTGCCTACCCGTCCGCGCGTCAGCAGTTTAATGATGTGCTCTTTGTGTTTTTTCGGCTGTTTTTGTTTGTTGTCATCTTTCTCAGATTTCGAGCTGGGCGCCATTTTTGATTTTTGCCAGCTCTTTGGATTTGCCCCCAGTCCAGCCCGAAAAGCTTACCGATTGGCCTCGCTATTTCCTAGGAGAGATTTGATTGGTCAACAGTGTTGTCAATCAAATACATGAGGGCGGGGGTAATATTGATAATATTGTAGTTTCTGATTAGTCAGCTAACTACAACATTACAATGTCAAAGTAGTTTATATTATATTATATTATATTATATTATATTATATTATATTATATTATATTATATTATATTATATTATATTATATTATATTATGTTATATTAATAATAAAGAATAAAACCTCAAAACATTTGAATTAATCAAAGGAATCAATTATTAGTATACCGGTTTCCACCACACTGCAAAGACATGCGCTATAGGTGAATTAAATAAGCTAAATTGTCTGTAGTGTATGTGTGTGAATAAAACCCACCAAACACTAGACGTTGTGCGGACGTGCAGATCACGTATATTTTGCGTCGGTCCGTCCGTGACCATATCTGCACGTCAGTTCGACGTGCAAATCTGGTTGACATATTGACGTCGGACTATGACCACTTTTGGACGTGAATTTAACGTTCAAATCTGACCTATTTTGGACGTATAGCACAAGGTCTAGCGCAGAATACATTTTGTTGAGGAAAAAAAAATCGTCGGCCCACCGGCGTTTTTTTGGGTGGCATGCCACCAGCGGATTACTGTGGGTGGACCGCCGTCTGGACACCAGTGGCTAACCGATGGCCCACCCGGTGATGTTTTTAATGTTGTTGGCTGTTCTGTACCTGATATAAGTACTTTTGTTTAACACTTTTTACATTTTAAACAAATGAGGCACTAAATAAAAATATTATTAATAAAAGCAAAGTTTAGTAAATAAAACTACAAGAGGTTTTAAATATAACAGGTTATTATTAAAACAAAACAAAATTAAGTTTAAAAATCAAGATTTAATATTAAATGTCATTATTTAATATGTTTATGAATTGTTTAAATGTTTATGTAAATGCTGCGTGACTTTAAAGTGTCCATTACAGAGCCCCATTCAAGCACTGCAGCAGAGAGCGTTGTCATGGAAACGGAGCAACGACACGACACCTGACCGTCAACAGCACTTCTCTCATGCGGCAGTTTTCACTAATTTCAGGTAAGTTTAGTCGCTAAAATCACGCAAATGTTACATATAACTGTTTCTGACACTTTTCTTACTGGTAATTGACATATTTCTGTTTAACATGTTTTTTATAGAGACTGTTGTGTCTTTGGAAAAAGTCCGTTAGAGTTTTAGCAGAGGTAACGTTAGCATTAGGCTAGCTATTGTTTATAAAAGTGTTGGCTTTTAATTAACGTTACATTTTATGTGTAGATGAGAGGTTTGACAATGTTTTATTGGAGGTAGTCTACTTTATTAAGCCTAAAATAAGCACTGTACTGTCGACAAGAGCGAATTAAAATGTTAAAGTTAGTACATATGTGTTACTTTGATATTTCACAGTAATGTAAACTAATATTAATTTTAAAAAGTGCTCTGTGGTTTCAGGATTGACAAAATTACCCCAACAACAGAAGAAAAGAGCCAAGATGAAGGGAGCTAATCACAGAGCTGGAAGAAACACAGGTAAGACTATAATTAACTGTTAAATAGATTCATGTGCATTTTTATAAGAAATCCCTACATTATCATGCATCTGATACATGTCTTGATTGCAGTTATTTTAGTTTTGACATCCAAACATAAGTGAGTGGTTTTAAACAATTTTTTACATTGCTTTTCTCAAAGCTGAATTTACAGCGTCAGTGCTCCAGTCCAAAATGTAATATTGTATTCATAATTTGCTGCTGATCAAGCAAGATTTCTTATTTTTATCATGTTTTGTTATTTCAGGATTCATTGTTGAATAGAAAGTTTAAATTGAAAAGTATTTGAATCAGAAATCTTAACTCTCTTCTGATCTGTTTTATGCACCCTTGTTTAATACAAGTATCCATTTCTTAAAATGTGTTAGTAATATATATATATTTTATTACTTCTTTCTAGATTTTGGATCGTCCTCTACTCACTCTACCACTTTGTTTTTCCTTGCCAGACTTCATTCAAGGTAAGTAATATTATAGTGTCACTTAAAAGTGTTCCCAATGATTACTTTTATTAATGTTAATATTAATATCAACTGCATCAAACAAATTAGCCTATTAGAATGATTTCTGAAGGATCATCTGACACTAAAGTAATGATGCTAACAAATCAGCTTTGACCTCACATTAATAAAATATATGGTCACATTTATTTTGATGGTCTGTTTGTTGAATTTAAGCTGCATTGCATCTACATGCCATCTAATTCTCATTAGATTATAAGTAGACTGTTTGGGTTGCGGTTAGGGTTGGTGTAAGTTGACATGTACTTGGTAAATTAAGGGTTAGGGTTAGGGTCAGTTAATGTCTGTTGAAGGAGCAGAATCAACAGATATTAAGCAGACAGTCTATTAATACTCAAATAGACCATTTACAATGTATTGAAATTAAAAATCATTATTTTAAACTGTAAAAATATTTCAGTGTTACTTTTAAACTGTAAATTAATGTTATCGATCAAATCAATGCAGTCTTGATGTCCAATAAAAAGACAATAAAAAATACAAACATTAATGTCCATAATGACCTAGTTACTGATGATGGACAAAAATAATGACTGATGATTCTGTTATTTCAGGATAAGAAAGAAGCCTGCTACAAGAGAGACAGCGGAAGGGAGCCTCAAAGACATTTTTATTAGGATCTGCTAATCATGAGGGGGCAGACAAAAGAACCTGCATTTTCCTTCAGCTTAATATCAGGGGTCGCCACAGCGTAAGGAACTGGATATTACTTTGGCATATGTTTTACATAGCCTTCCAGCTGCAACCCAGCACTGTGAAACACCCATACACTCTCGTATTCACAGACACTTCTACACTATGTTCAAATTCACCTATAGCACAAGTGTTTGGACTGTGGTGGAAACCCACACCAAAACAGGGAGAACATGCAAACTCCACACAGAAATGCCAGCGGACCCAGCCGGGACTCATACCAGCAACCTTTTTGCTGTGAGGTGACAGTCTGAGCCACTGTGCTGCCCCAGTGTAGTTATTAATAACCTCCCAGATGTTTTACAGTTTGATTTTGTAATAATAATGCACGTTTAGATTTATTGTAATATGTTAATATTTATTCGCAATGTAATTTATTCTTATGTTATTTATAATAACGTTAAATGTCATAAGAATGTTATAATTTAATATAATATTATAATAAATAATTATAATAATGTTAAAATATAAACAATACAATTTTTTTAATAGTTTATTTTTATAATGAGAAGTCTCAAAGTTTGTCTTTATTATAGAAAACTCATTGTTGAATGGCTACCACTTTACAATAAGGTTGTATGTATTAGTTAATGTATTTACTAACATATTAAACAATACATTTATTACAGTATTTATTCATCTTTGCTAATGTTGGTAAATGGTAAAAAGTTGTTAATTGTTTATTCATGTTAACTCGCAATGTATTAACTAATGTTAACAAGCATGACTGATTTTATTAATGCATTAGTAAATGCTGTACATAAATTATGCTGTACAGGTATTGTTCATATTAGTTCATATTTAAACCATTAACATTACTTATAAAACTACTGTAAAATGTAACTGTTGTATGTATGTTGTTATATTATATTTGTATGTATTTTATATGTATTTTATATTTATTTTGTTATATTTGTTAACGTATGTGTTTTTGAAACATTTCATTAAGTGTTTAATGTATGTTCGTTATGCAGTATTATAAATAAATGTTATAATGATTAAGTATTTTGTACTTGATTTCATTATTGGACATATTTATATTGAATACAATTGTAAAGGCTAATATAATATTTAAAAATGACATGTGGACTGACCGCGGGCCGCCAGCAGACACTTATTTAAAACCAGCGGTCCGATGGCGGACCACCGTCGGAAAAGCGGCGGGAGCCGATGGTGGGCCGCTGGAATAACGATGAGCAAATTGACGGTGGACCGCGGGCGGCGCCCGCCAGAGGACCGCCGACTTTGCCGCCAGTGGCCCGCTGGTCTTATGTTAGCTGGGATAATACAAATAAATAAAAGTAAATAGACAAAAAAGACGTTAAAAAATACTGTAAAAGGACGTCAAAAAGACGCCGAAAAGACGTCGAAAAAAGACGTTGAAAAGACGTCAATAAAAGACGTCATAAAAACTTTCATTCTGGCTCTTCAGAGGACGTAATTTCAACGTCTGACAGAGACGTAGAAAAGACGTCTTTTGGACGTAACTTTGCTTGGTGGGAACATAAGCTGGAAGTTGGTGGTTCATTCCACTGTGGCGACCCCTGATTAATAAAGGGACTAAGCTGAAACGAAAATGAATGAATGAATGAGTATATATATATATTTTTTTTAATTTTATTATTTATTTTTTTGTGACAATGTTTTTTTTATATATCTTTTCTATCTTCGAGCTTTATCACATAGTGTAGGCAAGATTACCTTAGACCGCTAATCCGATCAGCTCACCGATTGGCCCCGCTATCTCCTAGAAGAGTTTTGATTGGTTAACAGTGTTGTCAATCAAATAAATGTGGGTGGATGTAATGCTACGTTCTCGAAACAAAATCGCTCTTCTTTTTAACGCATACTCACTTTTCGGCTTTGTCCCTTTATTAATCTGGGGTCGCCACAGCTGAATGAACCACCAACTTATCCAGCAAATGTTTTATGCAGCGGATGCCCTTCAAGCTGCAACTCATCACTGGGAAACATCCATACACACTCATTCACACACACTCATACACTCCAGTAAATTTTAGCTTACCCAGTTCACCTGTACCACATATCTTTAGACTTGTGGGGGAAACTGAAGCTCCCAGAAGAAGAAACCCACGGGAACACAGGGAGAACATGCAAACTCCACACAAATATGCCAACTGATCCAGCCAAGGTTTGAACCAGCCACCTGCTTGTTGTGAGGTGAAAGTGCTACCCACTGCTTTCCCTCATTATTTTGTAACAACAGCAATAATAATAATAATAATAATAATAATAATAATAATAATAATAATAATAATAATAATTAACGCATACTCACTGTGTTCAAAATTACAACATATAATTTAATTTCTACTTTTAATTATATACATTTTGTGTTGTATCTTTTACAACGCCCCTTTACACGTGCTGCTGATGATGTGACAATAAAAGTGATTTGATTTTCTTGTACATTTTGCAATAATAATATTCATTCATTAATTTACCTTTGGCTAAGTGTCTTATTTATCAGGGGTCACCACAGTGGAATGAACCACCACAATAATAATTATAAAATAATAATAATAATAATAATAATAATAATAATAATAATAATAATAATAATAACAATAATAACAACAATAACAACAACAATAATAATAATAATAATAATAATAATAATAATAATAATAAAGACCAAACTTCAAACTATTTTAATTAATTAATGTATTTATAATCATTAATATTCACAGTAGTTAAATTCTTTTGTAAAGATCACCATTCTGCGTGTTACAGTTGTTGTTGTCAAGCTTTCACATATTGTAGGCAAGATGACCTTAGACCTCTAATCTGGAGGGTGTGTATGTTGAAATAGCTGATTCATGACGAATGTTTGTGCAAAATCCCTCCCATCCCATTGAATGTGTCATGTTTAGGCATTTACTCTAAATATAAACCTGATATAAACATGCAGAGTTGACAAGTCATTGAGAAGCCTTATTAACATTATTATTGTAAAATAATATTAATATTAATATTAATAAATAATACTATCTAATAATTACATTAGCAATTTAATATAAGAAAAAATACACTTCTAGTGTGATATTTACTCCTCCCCCTAATTATTTACCCAGTGAAGGCGTGTCCACGGGGCGTGTCTTTTACAACGCACAGGCAGGAAACATGGCGTCGCTGGTGGGTCGTCTCTCTCGGGCTTTTTTCGTTAAAAATACAGTAACATTGAGCCGCAATGCTAATCAAAAATCGGTGAATGTGACAGGACCCACTCTCAGCCGAACCGCCGTGTCGTCCACAACAGGACGTGTCCTTCCTAAACCAGATAAGGTACGTTTTTTATATCTAAACACTGCAGCTGGAGGCTCCCAAAGGAGCGCAGTAATTTGAGTTGGCTCTCTTGCTAGCCAATGAAAATTAAGAATGTCTTGATTGACGTGACTGTTGGCCAGTCATATTGTTGGAGCGGCATATAATTTATAAAATGAGGAAGTACTTCGTGTACAGTTGTCGATTTAACGATTGTCAAAAAAAAAAAAAAAACGACAAACGATTGTCAATATTTATTAGTGGAGGATTAAATGTGAATACATAATATTTTTATTATCAGGCATAAATTAATCATTTTTTCTTTAATATTTCTGCAGGTTCCGTTCGGTTTGACCCGTATGACTATAGTAGTGGTCCCGTTCCTCTATGTCGGGACTTTAATCAGTAAAAATTTCGCTGCTCTTTTGGAGGAACATGAAATCTTCGTCCCAGATGATGATGATGATGATGACTGAGTGAAGGTAAATTCAATATAAATAATTCATCTGGTGCTTTACAGTGTAAATGAAGCTTTCAATGTTTGTTGTCCTTTTCTTTCTTCAGTGCATCAGTCTGAAGGTCTTCTGAATGGAGCCTGATGCAGATAAACAGGATATATATATATATATATATATTTATGCAATAATGAAGATTGTCAACACATATTTTTGTGTGTTTACATTCCTGCATTACACTAACCATGTCCACAAGCCAATGTTAAATGCTGTTTTTATGTTTCCAAATATTGTCGACAATATATTTTGAGGCTAACCTCAACTTTTGCCTCTCTTCTATTTAATAAATTGCTCGACTGTTAAGTTTGTAGTGTGTTTTTTCTTGTAATATATGTAACATAAATGTGACCCTGGAGACTTGTGTTGCGCGGGTATATGTGTGGCAATAGCCAAAATGCATTGTACAATATTTTCAATTTTCTTTTATGCCCAAAACCATTACAATATCAAGATCTTATTCAAATAAGATTTTTTATACATTTCCAACAGTATATTCGTTTTTGATTCGTAATTTTCATTGCGAACAGCTAAATTTGCACAACTTTAAAGGTGATTTTCTCAATGTTTACCTATTTTAAACCCTCAGAATACATATTTATATCAAACAGTCGTATCTCAATCAAATATTGTCCTATTCCAACAATGAAAAGCTTATTTAATCAGCTTCCATGTAATTCAAAACTCTAAATTCCCCCAAAAATGGTCTGGATTTGTGTTTATTTTCACATAACGATCAAAATACATACTCTCAACAGAGGCATGTTTATATACATATTTTGCTTTAAGAGTTTCCGATATTTAGCACCATTGTAGTTTCTAACAAAAATGAATTCCTCATAACAGAAAGCGTCCCAGTGCTAATGTTTGCATGTGAAGTGATGCTGCGTTCTCATTGGTTGTCGCTGTTGCCCAGGAGACGGCCCTCCTCCAGAGCCGCGTCAGTGAGTTTGAGGTGTTGTTTGAGTGCGTTGATGTCTCTCTCACTGCGGCCTCTTAACTCGCTCAGCTCCACATAGACCTCTTTATAGCGCTCGCCCAACGCTTCATTCTCCTGCAGGTACAAATATCACATTTATATTGTGTATATAAGATATTTATGTGCGCACAGACTAATCATTTTCAGTAAGCAAGCTCGAGCACTTCAGGTGAAGGGGGGATGCAGTAGTAGGAACAAATGAAAAATACTGTGCAAGTCAAAGGCTGATTTTTTTCTAACATCCTTCATAATATCGTCCTTTGTGTTCCACATTTTTGGATGAACTATCTCTTTAAAATTCAGTAGTTGGGGATCAAAAATATAGTGAAAAGAAATTTTTCTGGTTTTGTTGTAATTGTGGACAGCAGTGCCACTAAGCATGGGTAAGTGAGGATGATCTTAAGGGCCCACACACTTTAGGGGCCCACAGAGAACGGCTTTATTAGTCTTAACAGTACTATAAGGGTGCCCAACCTCAAATATACTCTCATAGAACACAAAATTGCACCCTTGCTTGCGGTCCCCACAATGTAAGGAATATAAGATAGCTCACACACACATAATTTGTACCTTAGTGAGAGTCTGGACCTCTTTCCTGAGACAGCTGATCTCCTTGTGCAGAAACTCCACCTCGCTCTCCTTCACCTTCAGTAACATCTGCACACACACAAACACACACACTTCAGCACTCAATGTGATCAAACGATCCATTCACAACTATATTAGACAACACCTTTATCATTCTGATACATTTACTCATTCATTTTTGACCGCATATTAACCCTTTTTAGGGCACCCTGGAGTGTCAATGGGGGTTATGACAAGACTGAACCTTTCACGACTATATATATTTATATAAAACTTTATATAAAAAAAAATTTGCCTATATATACAGTTGAAGTCAGAATTATTAGCCCCTCTGAATTATTAGCCCCCCCCCCTGTTTTTTCTCCAAATTTCTGTTTAACGGAGAGCAGATTTTTTTTAACACATTTCTAAACATAATATTTATAATAATTAATTTCTAATAACTGTTTTATTTATCTTTGCCATGATGACAGTAAATAATATTTGACTTGATATTTTTTAAGACACTTCTATACAGCTTAAAGTGAGATTTAAAGGCTTAACTAGGTTAATTAAGTGAACTAGGCAGGTTAGGGTAATTAGGCAAGTTACTGTACAACAGTGGTTTGTTCTGTAGATTATCGAGAAAAAATAGCTTAAAGGGGCTAATAATTTTGTCCCTAAAATGGTTCATAAAAAAATCAAAACTGCTTTTATTCTAGCTGAAATAAAACAAATAAGACTTTCTCTAGAAGAAAAATTATTATCAGACATACTGTAAAAATTTCCTTGCTCTGTTAAACATCATTTGGGAAATATTTAAAAAAGAAGAGAAAAAATTGAAGGGGGCTAATAATTCTGACTTCGACTATATGTATGTATATAGAGGCAAACTTTATATTATTTCCTGTCATCATAGCAAGGATAAAATAAATCAGTTATCAGATATTATTAAACTATAATGTAAAAAAATAAACAAGCGGTTTAATAATTTAGGGGGGCTAATAATTCTGACTTCAACTATATATATATATATATATATATATATATATATATATATATATATAGATTAATATTAATAAAGGTACCATATATTGTCCAATAAAGGCCTAAATAAAACCACAACAGCATGTTTGTTGAATAAATAAATAATTTTTTAATTAGTGGCAAAGATTAATCAGATCCAAAATAAGTTCTCGTTTTGACATATATACAGTATATTTATTATGTATCTGTGATATACACACACTTGCATAAAACAACATATAACATAAAAACAACTATAACATTCATTATTTTTCAGCTTAGTGACTATATTCAGCTCAGTGCCTTATTTATCAGCGGAATGAACCAGCAACTTTTTCAAACCGGAGCACCCGGAGGAAACCCAAGCCAACACAGGGAGAACATGCAAACTCCACACAGAAACACCAACTGACCCAGCTAGGACTTGAACTAGCGACCTTCTTGCTGTGAGGTGACAGCGCTAACCACTTAGCCGCCATGTCGCCTAGTTTTTTTGTGACATAGATATTTCAATTTAAATATAATTTGTTTTTTCTATGTAAATATAAACAAACCTTTTCCTAAATATATGCATGCATGTTAATTTATATATATATATATATATATATATATATATATATATATATATATATATATATATATATATATATATATATATAAACACACACACACACACACACACACACACACATAATAAATATATATAGTACATACTTAAATTATGTCAAAACAAACATTTTTATTTTAGATGAATCTAATAGTGATTATTTTACTCAGCAATAAATTTAAAAAATAATTAATTTCCGGGATATTTAAATGATAAAAACAAACAGAAGCTAAGCACTTTATATATACTCTTTCATGGTATACACGGACAAAACAATCCACGTCAACACCCACACAAATGTCATCATTAATCATTTATGAACCACCCACACAAATGATCTTAGACACAAATACAGTTCAGTGCAACACAGGATGGCCAATCCAGTCATTATTAATAAAAAAAATAAATAATAATAATAACAATACAGTATATATATTTAAAGACTAGAGCCTCATTTTGGCTTCTGCATCAAATTAAATACACTAAAACGATTTTGTATACATTAAAAACCTATAATATAATATAATATATTATAATATTAATATAATAAAATTTTATATAATTATATATATATATATATATATATATATATATATATATATATATATATATATATATATATATATATATATATATAAATACAAGTATAATACAAGTTTTCCCAGAGATGGGTTGCAGCTGGAAGGGCATCCGCTGCATAAAACATGTGCTGGATAAGTTGGCAGTTCATTCCGCTGTGGCAACCCCGGATTAATAAAGGGACTAAGCCGTAAAAGAAAATGAATGAATAATCTAATAGTATACATTAATGTGTTTGTCTAAATAAAATTTGGTTGAAATAAAGTTCTATTGTCATTTGGCATAACTTTTAGGGATACATAATTACAGCTGATTGTGCTATATTTAAAATGATCAAAACTTTTTGCTGGAAAATGAACAGAAACCTAGTGTTTTAAAGAATAGGGACAAAGATTAAGGCTTAAGATAAAGACTGTGATCCTTAAATAGAGACTTTTATTATGTCATCAATACAGGATAGCCAATCCAGCCATTATTGATAATAAAAAATGTAACTAAAAAAATAATAATAATAACAACAACAATAAAGTAAATATATTCAAAGATTAAAGCCTCATTTTGGTTTCTGTATCAAATGAAATATACTAAAACAATTTTATATATATGGAAAACATATTAAATATAAGAGTATATATTAATGTGCTTGTCAAAATGAAACGTGGGTGAAATAACTTTTAGAAATAGGTAAATATAGTAGATTGTGCTATAATTTAAATGGTTTAAACTATTTGCTGATATTTTAAATGTATAAAAGTTTTGTTAACTTAGAAGTATAACCGCGGCAAAGATTAAGACTTAAGATTAAGACTGTGATCCTAAAGCAGAGACGTTTGTTGTCAAGATATCTGTTTTAAATGTCTGACAAGATTGTAGTTATTTATTTATTGGTGTGTATGTAAACTAAAACTACTCGAAATAACATTTCAGTGTGCGTCATCTGTAAATCCTGGTTAATAAAAATATATATTATTGATTGTTATTAATAATTATTTTTATTAAAATGCACTATAATGTATGGATAAAAAAAGTGTTACAGTTATTGTTTTGCAGTTTGAAAGCCTCTCTTCATCTCCATCTCGGGCCCACATTTAGCAGCGAGCAGCAGATGGCAGTATTTATCCACATAACACGGTAAAGTCTAGAAGGGATACAGCTACGGATACGCTCAGTATATCATACTTTTTATGACACACTACAACAATAATTAATATTTTAACATTACTGTGAGGTTTAGTGTAGTGGATAGACGTTAATAAAATACAATTTAATGGGTAATTTAATATAATAATGTAAATAAATATCGTTTAAGTTCCTTCCGCTACTGTATCCCTTAAACCCAAACACCTATTGGCATGAGCCGATTAGCCTCTGCTGGTTGTAGTTGAAATTACACCACGTGGACACGAATCAACAACCATTATTACACAATTATAGAGGTTAGATCTTTTTAGACTCTCAAGAGGACTTTTAGAGGTCAGTTCTCAGCATTGTTTGATGTTGTTGTAGATTTATCAATTAGATAATTTATTTTTGGACACTAAATGGTGGATTACAATGGGAAAACCTGTTTTGCTTGTTTCTTTGTTTACTAATTACAGCTTGTGAATCAATTAGTTATTTACCCATTCCAGTAATGAACATCTAATTACAGAGAAATACTGCTAAGATTTCATTTCATTTAATGTTTTTGAGGGGTTTTATCCACTACTTAATATCTAACAACAGAAAAATCTTAATAAGTTTTAATCAATTATATATAATTGATATATATATATATATATATATATATATATATATATATATATATATATATATATATATATATATTTCCCAGTGTTGGGATGCAGCTGGAAGGGCATTCACTGTGTAAAACTTGCTGACAAGTTGGCGGCTCATTCCACTGTGGCGACCCCTGATTACTAAAGACGAAAAGAGGATGAATTAATGAATATATACAAATATGCTTTCAGTTTATTTACTCTGCATTATTTCATTTAAACGTTTAATTACAAATCTGTTCAGAAATGCTAATTAGTGTATAAATGATCAGTGAGATCAAGGGGATTCAGCATCCAGTGTCCCAAATTCTTTGCATGCATTGCACTATAAAGACATGATGCCTTCCTCTATAGCAGTGGTTCTCAAACTGTGGTACACATGTGGAGGAATCGATGAATAATTAAAGTAAAAAAACACTTTTTAACCCTTTTTTAAGTGTATGATAACACTGATGTGATCAGTAAATGGATTTTAATAGGCTAAACCTTTCATTTTATTTTAAATTTTCTAATGTGTTATGTATTCTACCATTTGAAGCTAATTTCCTCTCCATATTTGTAACAGTTGTTGGGGGCGTATCCCGTATTTTTATATCCCAATGTTGACAGGTCACTTGCTTTTCTGACACACTAAGGGCCCTATCATACACCCAGCGCAATGTGGCGCAAGGCGTGACGCAATAGTTGTTTGCTAGTTTCAGCTTGGCGCAAGAGTCGTTTTGAGGCGTTGTGCCACGCTGTTTAAATAGCAAATGTATTTGCGCTCATATGTGCGCCCATAGGCGTTCTGGTCTAAAAAGGAAGGCGCTCTGAGGCGGACCGCTGGCGCGTTGCAATTTTGAGAAACTAAAATAGATTTTTCAATAGACCAAAACTAACCCGGTCTAAAGACTAAAGTTGCGCCTAGCTTAAACACTGCTTAAGATGTAGAGCAATACGCAAATATCTTTACATATGAAAAAAATTAAAATATTAAGGATAGATATAGAATATAAATATAAAGGATTAAAATATTACAAAACATATTATTTTCTAGCCTACATAAATATGAAAAACCGCTGCTTTTATGTCTTCTTCGTCTCGGGAGGCTTTTTCAGTTCATTCAGAACAATTTGCTTTTGTATAATGTTATTATTATTAGCAGTATTATTTATTATATCCATATGTATATTTGTTTTATTAAAAACAAGCTTAGATTTGCCCACCTGCAGGTTTTAGACAGCACAGCATGTGTTCTAGGATATAACTCAGGTTTTTGAACACACTTCGTTATTGTTGTTCATTTATTTGTTTGCTGGAAATTAGAACTGAATTTAGAAATAGTTTTAAAACAAATGTTTGCGCTTAACAAACAAAATTAAATATGTATAGGCTAATTGATGGCAAAGCAGTGGCGCAGTAGGTAGTGCTGTTGCCTCACAGCAAGATGGTCGCTGGTTTGAGCCTCAGCTCAGTTGGCGTTTCTGTGTGGAGTTTGCATGTTCTCCCTGCCTTTGCGTGGGTTTCCTTCGGGTGCTCTGGTTTCCCCCACAGTCCAAAGACATGCGGTAAAGGTGAATTGGGTAGGCTAAATTGTCCGTAGTGTATGAGTGTGTGTGTGAATGTGTGTGTGGATGTTTCCCAGAGATGGGTTGCGGCTGGAAGGGCATCCGCTGTGTAAAAACTTGCTGGATAAGTTGGCAGTTCATTCCGCTGTGGCGACCCCGGATTAATAAAGGGATAAGCTGACAAGTAAATGAATGAATAGGCTAATTGATGTCTGTGCGTAAAGGTTTCCCTATCCAGGAGAGCGAAAGTGAAAGTAGATCATTTGTCTGTCATTCTCGTGCCGTAGATGTTCTGTTTAACTGTTTTCTTGCTAGTGAAATGCTCAGTTTTTCCACCTACAATTACTTTACGTCATGTAAATAGCAAATGCGGTATGGGGCGACGCAACTGACTTTTAAAGGGAATGGGAGAGGAGACTCTGATTGGTTTATTCTCAAAACACACCTATAACTCATTAAGAAAATAAACTCAACCCTTTTAGACCATGAGCCACGGCGCAAAGCAGAAAAAATGCATTCTGACACGCCCTGAAAGCGTTTGCGCCCTGCGTTTTGCGCTCTGCGCATGGGACATCAAAATAGAGCCCAAAATAGAGCCTTTAAATTCTAATGTAAATAGTAAATCCAATTCACATCCATGACGCAAGGTGTATGATGGGTCCCAATAAGAGAATTTTCAGAGCTCACCTCCAATTCGGAGGTGCTTCTTTCGTAGCTGCCAAGGGGAACAACGCCTGACCTTTGACCTGTGATGAAGGATCGCATGAGGCTTATCTCCTCCGTCAGACGCGCCTGCAGTTCCTGTGTGAACAGGAAGAGGAAATGTCATTCTCACACATACAGACTGAAAAACCACACATGAGGTTTTTATCTCATTCAGACACTGACAATGAGTTGATCATTCGTGCTGCATGTCAAACTGAAACATTTGTTTAATGGCAGAGCCGGCCCAAGCCTTCAGGGGACCCTAAGCAGGATTTTATTTGGGGCCCTCTTGGTGCAAACTATATTACAAATTATCATCAATCCTTGATTATTTGTACACTATAATTATTTTTGTTTTTTTAGTGAAAGACTTTCCACTTTTAAACCTTTGTGACAAAACAATAAAACATTTATATATATAAAAAAATGATAAATAGCATGACAATAATAACAGCAACAATATTAAATAAAAAGGAGTAAATAAAATAATAATAAAAAAATAAATAAATAAATAAAAACAAGATAAAAGTAGGGGGGAAGGGGGGGAGGAGGTGATGTCAATGAACTGGAAAAATACAATGAGTGGACAAACTTAGAAGCGACTGGAAGTAAGTTATGAGGGGTTGCCATTTATCATAAAAAGCAAGAGCATCTGATCTTTTCTACTTTCAGAAAGTACATGGTGTCCACAAGCCACTGGTGCACTATATTTCTAAAACATGCGTTACTTAATTTGTGAAGCAAGCACTCAAGCACATCAAATGAGAAGCATTGGGAAGCGGGCAGGGCATGGCATATACTAGAGAGCATTTGATTGGTCAGAAAAATCAATGAGAAACTGAAGTATGAGGTAGTTTTTGAGCACACTAGCTTATAGATTTTTTTTAGACTAACATACTGATATAGACTAACATCTAAATAACTTGATTTTAATTTTACAGGATCTTTAAATACACCTGAAATTTACATACACTCCTCTAATCAGCTTCATCAGTCTACCTGGTTCTCCATGCGGAGCTGCTCCATGTCTCTCTCCTTCTGTCGGATCTGTCCGTCTCTCTCGTCAGTGCCGCTCTGGATGCGGTTGAGCTCCACACACTGCTGCGAGTAACGCTGCGACAGACCATCCAGCTCACGCTGCAGAGACAGAGACTCATGCCTGCCACACACACACACAAATGTATTGATAAACTGAATTACCTACTGATTGATTTAACCGTCCTGTTGTCCTATAGTTCTGTATACTTCATCCTTTGGGACAAAATGACTCGCCTTCACTAAACCTCTAGAATAAAGCAGATTATTTCTTACTGCATGTATCAAGTACATTGTTTGATTAGTAATATGCACTGCTGGCGGCACGGTGGCTCAGTGGTTAGCACTGTCACCTCACAGCAAGAAGGTCGCTGGTTCGAGTCCCGGCTGGGTCACTTGGCCTTTCTGTGTGGAGTTTGCATGTTCTCCCAGTGTTGGCGTGGGTTTCCTCCGGCTGCTCCGGTTTCCCCCACAGTCCAAACACTATGGGTGAATTGGATGAACTAAAGTGCTTTAGTGTATGCAGGTGAATGTGAGTGTGTATGTGTGTAAGTTGGCGGTTCATTGCGCTGTGGCGACCCCTGATATATAAGTGACTAAGGAAATAAATGAATATGTACATGCATTTTGCAACCCAAGCTCATTCTGAAAACGTAGTCCCGCAGACGTTTCTGGAGACAGCGGAATACGTCCCGGGGGGTACGTACGGCCGCGTTTATTTTTTTTCAAGCGAACGCTTCGGGGCGGTGTGACGCTGTTCCCTTTCGCACTTGCCTTACCTCCTTGTAGAGGGCTTCCCCGCTGCAACCTGTTCGTCCACTCAGCTCAGCGTGTACGTCGGCAGGCTCGAGATGCAGAGAAGGGGTCGACCACGGCGACCGGTTTCGAGTCCGGGGAAGAGCAGTTCCAGCAATCAGGTAAGACAAAAACAGAATCCCAAAAATTAAGTGAACGAGTTTCGTGACAGGGTAAGAATGCGGCGAAATCCGAAAACGCGGTAGAATAAAAAAAAAAAATCAGGGCTTTCATTTTTTTGTACGGCTTTTGTGAACTGTTGCTCGGGTTTAGGGAAGCGAGCGGGCGGACGGGTCGATCGGTAAGATTGGTTGGGTTCGGGGAAGGAGGAGGGCGAGTCGGCCGATTGGCCAGTCGAGCAGTCAATCATCCGGTCAGTCGGACATCGGCCTCCGGCGGGTTCACGCGAGAACAGTGCGGGCGCGAACCGCGCTTGCGAGAGGCGTCTGAGGTGCGAAAAAGCGCGCAACAGCGGCCTCTCGCGGATTCGCGAAAACAAAAACTGCAGCCGTACGTACCCGCCGGGACGTATTCCGCGGTTTCCAGAAACGTCCGCGGGACTAGGTTTCCACAATGAGCCTGGGTTGGCATTTTATGTAGTCTGCTGTGCTGTTACAAACATATTATTACTTATACTTATTATACTTATTAATTATAAGTACATTAAGAAAATTGTATATCTTTTTACCAATATAATTACTAACAACTACATCAAATTGCATAGTTTGCTGCACTTTATACTGTTTGAATCCCTGATTTTTCTGTGTCACACACCTCACACACCTCCATACAAATTCCCCTGCACAGTTTTGGGGCTCGCTGCTTGTATTTGAACGCAGCTACAGCCTCTCACATGACAGCAGGGAAAGGCTCAGCCAATCACAATGTTCATTTGTGTTTGGGGGGTGGTGCCAATTAAATTATTGGTGAGGACATTTCATTAGTTGATGGATATTAGTGGGGACGTGTCCCCTCCGTCCATGCTAAATCTACACCCCTGACATAACAACAGTGTGAGTGTAAAAATAATTACATTTAAAACAGCTGGTTTAAAATATAAAAGGTAATGTGAATTTCTGTTTAGATTGTGTTTTAATAAGGAAGCTACATTCCTTGATGTTATTTTATTTTAACCAGTTAAATCAGCTGGATTGATTGAGACCTTCTAAAAATAAAGTGTTTGTGAACAACATGCATCGATTATGATTTGATCTTAATAAGTGAAATCTGCTTCATTATTGTATGGTTTTCAAAAACAGTCTGCATTGCACAAGATTGTTGATGCACAAGTTGCTGAACGGGGATATGTCGACATGTTTTCGCAATGTTCTGAATGTTACGCACCTCAGAAATGTGCTTGGAGCTGTTTTAGTGGCGTTTCCTTGTGTGTATCCTCACATGACAAAAACATTGTAGTATTTTAGAATAGTATTTTTGAACCATGCTATAGTAAAGTATAATATAGCATTAACTCTTTATAAGGGCGACGCAGTGGCTCAGTGGTCACAGCAAGAAGATCGCTGGTTCGAGTCCCAACTGGGCCAGCTGAGATTTCTGTGTGGAGTTTGCATGTTCTTCCCGTGTTGGCGTGGGTCTCCTGCGGATACTCCGGTTTCCCCAACAGTCCAAACACATGCGCTATAGAGGAATTGGATGAACCAAATTGGCCATAGTATGTGTGTGAAAGGGAGTGAATAGGTGTTTCCCAGAACTGGGTTGCAGCTGGAAGGGCATCCGCTGTGTAAAACATATGTTGTACACTGTGGTGATCTCTAATAAATAAAGCAACTAAGTTAAAGGAAAATTAATAAATGAATGAACCCCATAGTTAAACAACAGTATTGGATTATTTGCTTATATTACTAAAGTTGTAAAGTTGTGTTATCATTGTGTAACTATACTGTAGAATTACCACAACCGAATAATTCAAGCACATTAGTATAGTGTGTTTATAGTATTTACTGTAGATTACTATATTGTTTAATGTTTGTTGGCTTGAGTTCTGTGTGTGTGTGTTTGTGTGTGTATGTGTGTGCGTGTGTGTATACATACAGCTGTTGTTTGATGGACGGGTCTGTTAACTCTTCTCCTCCGTGACCCTTCAGCCTCTCGATCTCCTCCTGGTGTGTTTTCCTCAGAGCCTCCATAGCTGGACAATGAAGATGAAAATATTGTAGACACTTATGACGCAGGAGCAGAAAAGTTCATGTTATTAAATACATTAACTTGTTGTAAAGTGTGTTACCAAATATCATATGAAACTGAACCAAATGGAATGTCACTTTTGTTGAATTTTATGCTTCCTTGTTGAATAAAATCCCTCATTTATTAGTATATTTCCCCTTGTTTTTGTCCCTTACTGACCCTGGAGTGTGTTTTTGGCCTCCTCCTGCAGCAGCCTCTGTTTTTCAGTCTCCATGTCTCTGCGCTCTCGCTCATGTTGCTCATGAATCTCCTTCAGTCTCTCTCTGTGCTCTTCCTCCATCTGCTGCAGTCTGAGAGCGCAGGGAGCTTCAGGACCACAGAGAGCTCCGACACGCACCTGACGGAGAGACTCGATCTGCTGCCTCAGAGACAACACCTGACCAATGCAACACATCCACAATGAGCAATACGAACACTGAGGGACAGATTTACTAGTCATGGGAAAATCAAATAAACCATTTAATTGCAAATGCTTTTATATTTTTTATATTTGTTAGTTGTACAGTTATAATGGTGAACAACGGCGTCTGCTGTTCAAAACTGGCCTAGAGCGCCATCTACGGTTCAAAACTAGCCTAGAGCGACGTTTGCTGTTCAAAACTAGCCTAGAGCACCATCTGCTGTTCAAAACTAGCCTAGAGCACCATCTGCTGTTCAAAACTAGCCTAGAGCAGCATCTGCTGTTCAAAACTAGCCTAGAGCAGCATCTGCTGTTCAAAACTAGTCTAAAGCGCCGTCTTCTGTTTAAAACTAGCCTAGAGCATCATCTGCTGTTCAAAACTAGCCTAGAGCATCATCTGCTGTTCAAAACTAGCCTAGAGCACCATCTGCTGTTCAAAACTAGCCTAGAGCGCCGTTTGCTGTTCAAAACTAGCCTAGAGCACCATCTGCTGTTCAAAACTAGTCTAAAGTGCCGTCTTCTGTTTAAAACTAGCCTAGAGCATCATCTGTTGTTTAAAACTAGCCTAGAGCACCGTCTGCTGTTCAAAATTAGTCTAAAGCGATATCTGCTGTTCAAAACTAGCCTAGAGCAACATCTGCTATTCAAAACTAACCGAGAGCGTATGTTCAAAACTAGCCTAGAGCACCATCAGCTGTTTAAAACTAGCCTAGAGCACCGTCTAATGTTCAAAACTAGCCTAGAGCACCTTCTGCTGTTCAAAACTAGCCTAGAGCACCGTCTGCTGTTCAAAATTAGTCTAAAGTGCCATCTTCTGTTTAAAAACTAGCCTAGAGCTTGATCTGCTGTTCAAAACTAGCCTAGAGGGTCTGTTCAAAACTAGCCTAGAGTACCATCAGCTGTTTAAAAATAGCCTAGAGCACCTTCTGATGTTCATAACTAGCATAGAGCTTCACCTGCTGTTCAAAAGTAGTCAAGATCACTATCAGCTGCTTAAAACTAACCTAGAGCGCCGTCCGCTGTTCAAAACTAGCTTAGAGCACCATCTGCTGTTCAAAACTAGCCCAGAGTGCATTTGCTGTTTAAAACTAGCCTAGAGCGCGCTCTGCTGTTCAAAACTAGCCTAGAGCATCAACACTTGTTTAAAACCAGTCTAGACTGCCGTCAGCTGTTCAAAACTAGCCTAGAACTCCACCTGCTGGTAAAAACTAGCCGAAAGGACCTGCTCAAAACTAGCCTAGAGCACCATCTACTGTTCAAAACTAGCCTAGAGCACCATCAGCTGTTTAAAGCTAGCCTAGAGCGCTGTCTGCTGTTCAAAACTAGCCTTGAGCCCTGTCTGCTGTTCAAAACTAGCCTAAAGCACTTGTTTAAAACTAACATAGAGCAAAAAAATCATTATTATTATTGATAACTTGATAACTATGTTTCGTTTTTAACACTGTAAAATGATTTGAGCTGCTGTAAGAGTTAATCTGATCCCAAAAGTTGTTAAATTTTACATTATTACATCGACCAGAAAACAAAGCCCACACCTCTCTCTGAAGGGCCTCATTTGCCGCTTGTGGATTCTGGGAACCGACCAGTGACCTTTTCTCTCCAATTGGAAGCTGCTCAAAGTCTTCCCACTTCTTCTCGATGTCGGGCCCCGTCTTGGCTTTAGGAACCTGCAGCTGGGTCAAAACCACTGGAGTGCCCCCTTTCTTCAGCTCCACTTTATCCCACGGATCGTCGCCCTCCCTGTCGGAAACCCCCTCCTGGAACCACTTGGTTCGGTCCTCCAGACGCCGCTCATGCTCTCGGTCCCGACCCTCGCCTGCTTCTCTACGATTGGTTAAAGGAGAGCAAGTGATGTCGGGTTCATCTTCATACAAACCACCATCATCTGAGCACGGCTCACGAGGCGCAGGAGAGGTTTGTGATGGTGCATTCTGGGAACTGGAGTTTTCTCTGTCACTGATGTCACTGTTGTCTAGGTGTCTGAGAATGGAGACTTCAGATTAATACTTGGAGAAAAAAAGGAGCATGAGTCAAACCTAGGCTCTAGTTAATCATCATGGTTATTTCCATGCTTTTATAACTTCCCGCTTGGACTACTGTAATGCCCTTTATTTTGGGGTGAGTCAGTCTTTGATCTCTCGACTGCAACTGGTTCAGAATGCAGCTGCACGTCTTTTAACTGGCACACGCAAATACGAGCACATCACCCCGATTTTATCTTCACTTCACTGGCTGCCCGTGCACTTCAGCATCCATTTTAAGGTACTTTTATTTGTTTTTAAGTGTCTAAATGGTGCTGCACCCCTTTACCTCTCTGAGCTTCTCTGTCCCTACACACCTTATCGTTCGCTCAGGTCAGCCGACCAGCTCCTCCTGGGTGTGCCCAGGACCAGTCGAAAGCTCAGAGGGGATCGGGCTTTTGCTGTGGCTGCACCAAAATTGTGGAATGAGCTACCGTTGTACATTAGACAAGCCTCTTCCATCACTGTTTTTAAATCCCTTCTTAAAACCCACCTGTTCAATTTTAGCACAGCTTGAGATGTTAACATTTTATGTTTATTTATTTGTATTTTAAAGTTTGTTTTACTCTTTGTTGTCAGCACTTTGGTCAACTGTGTTGTTTTAAAGTGCTTTATAAATAAATTGAATTGAATTGAATTTTAGTTTAAAAGTCCAAAATCTTGCTGATGATTATAGAAATGTCTTATGTATGAATAAATACGTAAAATTATATGTGTTTTATAATTCAACCTGAAACCTAAATAAAAATAAACAGTTGTTCAAAAGTATATTCATAATCCAATCAAAAAAGACTCATTCACTACATGCGTGAAAACAGGAACATGAGTCAGAAATGCTCAAGTTAAACTTCATGGTAAATATTCAGCCATATTCAGAATAGTTATTTTCATGAAATCATCCCAGATTGCTTTTCAGTTGTTGTCTTACTGTATGCTGTCCGCTGAATCCCTGAAGGAGATTTTCCTCCTCAAAGTGTCGATCCAGTTCCTCCTGATTCTGGAGGTCATCGCCGACAGCGTCACCAGTCCATCGCGCATCTGCAGGCCGCAGGTTTATCACTCAGGAATGCATTCAGAATATTATTACAATTACACAATCTGATGCTTTCTTGACCCTTGTAAGTTATTGGGGAGGTTTTCATCCACTATGGGGTGATTTTGAGTCTTCATTTGACCACAACTTTCGCTGTGTTTCAGCAAATGGATTGATTGATTTATTCATTCATTTTCTTGTCGGCTTAGTCCCTTTATTAATCTGGGGTCACCACAGCGGAATGAACCCCCAACTTATCCAGCAAATTTTTTACGCAGCGGATGCCCTTCCAGCCGCAACCCATCTCTGGGAAACATCCACACACACACACTCATACACCACTGACAATTTAGCCTACCCAATTCACCTGTACCACATGTCTTTGGACTGTGGGGGAAACCGGAGTACCCGGAGGAAACCCACGCGAACGCAGGGAGAACATGCAAACTCCACACAGAAACGCCAACTAAGCCGAGGATCAAACCAGCGACCCAGCGACCTTCTTGCTGTGAGGCGAACGTGCTACCCACTGCGCCACTGCGTCGCCTAAGGATTAATTTTTGGTCACAAATCTTATTTTGACACATATTATGGGCAAATGCTTTGGAAATTAAAAAATAAAATCTCAAGAATACACAGCGGGAAAATTTACTACCCTTTTATTACTTTAGAGACTGTTTTTGCCCCAATGAGTTCTATTATAATCACATTTTTATGACAACATATAATTATTTATTTGTGATTGTTGGTGGTTTTCCCTGTTGTGAAGAGGTCTATTAGTAATTATTTCTGTAGATCATCAGTTGCAGTGCAAAAAAAAGCTAAGTTTGTGGCTTTTATGTGGAGTTATATGGAGTATAGTGTTTGTGTGTCTCTGTGCGTGTGTGAGAAAGACCTTTGCACACTTCTAAATAAATCTAAATAAGCACCTCAGATCTCAAAACATAGTAAACATAGTAGGTGTATTTATGCACACTATCATTATGCTGTTATCAGTGACAGATTTAGGCATGGGCAGTATAGGCGTTCGCCCAGGGCAGCATGGGGAGATGGTGCAAAAAAAGTGCCCCAGTTAAAGCTTTAGGATTAGATTTACTTTATGCAAGTGCATTAATTTAAAGTGTTTATTATCCCAGAATAAAGATGTTAGGGTCTATTTACATTTGGCGTCTTTTGTATGCGCAAGTTTGTTATTCTTTATATGCAATGGTGCAACCAAAACAACGCTAGTGAAAGCAAATTGACGATGTCAGAAAGCCATTCACACTCGCTGCTCCTGATCCCGGTTGTTAACTGTACATGCACGCCGATATGTGTCGACATGCAAGTCGACAAAACTAAAGTTTATATCATATGATGATGATGTTTCTTTGACTAAGCATGGCTATGAAGCAGAAAGGAGGAATAATCAGTCAGGGAGTTAGCTAAGACTTCATAACATTAGTTCTCGGCCATGAGTCGGGTCTAAGAGAAAAGATAATTCTATAAAACATATTTTTTTGTATTCTATACAACCGTCATAATTAATATTCATGAAAAAGTCTTAGAATATTATTCTAGTTGTGTCTTTACATTGTTTTTTTACATTGTGTTCCATTTAGGATTGATTTCTGTTATTCATTTAGAATAATAATTGCATAATAATAATAATAATAATTGCATAATAATAATAATAATAATTGCATAATAATAATAATAATAATTGCATAATAATAATAATAATAATTGTATAATAATAATAATAATAATATTAATAATAATTGTATAATAATAATAATCATAATAATTGTATAATAATAATAATTGCATAATAATAATAATAATAATAATAATTGTATAATAATAATAATAATTGTATAATAATAATAATAATTGCATAATAATAATAATAATAATAATAATAATGGCATAATAATAATAATAATAATAATAATAAACAAATTGTTATTTTTATTGAAAATAAATAAATATATTTAAATGTATTTATAATTATTATTTGAAATGTATATATTTAAAATATATATAGAAATATTTAAAATATACATAAAGTCAACCACATAGTGTCTTTATTTCTTGGGGGATGGGGGAGGTTTGGGGTGGTTTAGCCCAGGGTGCCATTTAAACTAGAACCGCCACTGGCTGTTATACTCCATAGAACTCCATATAAATACAGAAACTCTTTTGCACAGGCCTACCTAAAGGGTTAATATTGCCTACTGATGATTAACAGTAAAAATTACCAATTTTACCTCTTCCCAAAAGGGAAACCAAAACCACCAACAATCAAGAATGCATGATTATATGTGATCATGGCTTTGCAGTCAAAAAATGTCATTATAATGATAGTCAATGTGGCAAAACAGCCCGTAATCAAAAATGTCATTATAATAGAAGTCAATGGGGTTAAAACAGCCCCCAACATAACAAACGGGTAGAAGATTTGAACAATACACAAATATTAAAACATTTTCTCACATGCAACTGAAGTCCATAGTTTTTGTCTGCATCAAATTCCTCCACTCGCAAACAATGGCGCAAGTAAACCTCACCATCTGCTTCATCTCTCTATCAAGCAGAAACACACAGAGAATTAAAGACCACTATTATTAATTATTGAACATGTTTGAGCTTTCTGATTTTTGAAATATTTTAACTGCATGAAAAGTGTATTGATTTTAGCTCACCTCTTCAGCCTCAGAGTCCCTATAGTATCTTAATCCAGAGTCAGTGATCACAAACCAGAACTTTCTCCACTGCAAATAACCAAAACTCAGGTGTTATAGGTGTTTATAGTGTTCATTTGCATAAACATTTGCATGACAGTAAATTCATACTCACATCAAACCTTTACATTTATGTTTATCTAACTTTCCACATGAAAAAATACTATAGGAATTTACTGTAAATACTAAAGTATTATTGACCCATACTAAATTGTATCATACTGAATATATTATAATATTTACCACACTTTCCAAATGACTGCCACAGAATAATGGAGTATTAACTGTAGTGAACTAATAAATTGTACTATATATTGAAGTATACTATAGTTTTTACTTCGGTAAACTGTGTTGTATTGTAGTATAATCAACCTAGAGTTGCAGAAAGCTACAGTATTGGGTTGCTTATGTCTCTATAATTGTTGTATTACTGTAGTAACTACATAATTATCACAACAGATTCATTTTAAGCTGGTACAGATCAAAAACACTATAGTATTTATTAAGTTTGTTCCTCTTTTTTTCAACAAACACTTTTTAGGTAGCTTGGAGCAAAATCAAATATATTAATTAATATTAGATTATAAATCTGCAAGTGTAACAATTAAAATTATGAAATAAGTGTTCAAATTAAATATATGAAGCAAAGTTATGGCAACTAGCCTGATAAACAGTCATAGAAATAAATAAGGGTCAGCAAATCTGTCTCCTTACCTCCTCATCTTCATCCAGCAAATACATCCATCCCTTTTTACCGTTCAGAAGGTCAACCTTTTAATGAAACAGATACAAAACAAGTGAATGTAGCCGAAATGCAGCTCAATAAATCACGTATACACGATATCTAAGTGTATGAATTAATCCAAAACAAGACATGACATTCCAGAGCAGATCGAGTAAATCCAGAGCACGAGACATGCCAGTCCAGAACGCGCACTCACGCAACCGTGAGCGCGCATTTATACGCGCGTCAACGAATCATTTACTCAAACATTTTAAGTAAACACAAAAATATAAACGACTTACCGACATGTGTGTATCCGGATGTTGGCATGAAAGAAGGAAGAAACTGGTTTAGTTGCTCAATTCCTGCAAGTATGTTGTCATAGAACTGCTCGACGATCTAGTCGTATATTGAATACATACATATTCGCGGTCATTTAAGCAGTTTCCGCATTGAAATAGTGCTTTTATAAATATCTATGAATACAAACTGGTTAAATTATCCCTGCGTGACTAAACTAGCATCTCTAACCGTTGGTCATGTGACTGGAGCTTCCGTGAAGCTGCTCGCGGTTTGACACATTAACACTGACAGTACTGAATTGTGCAGCTTCTCTCAGCACAACTTACGCTTCAAATCATCTCTTAACTTTACTAAAACTTCGATATCTTGCGTTAGATGTGAATTATGTTCTGTCTGGATGCTCAAAAGTCCGTTCTGCGAAGATAAATACCTGCCTCTGAGCTAGAAACCTAATACCTCAGTGTTGGTTGGTAAACTAGTGGTGTTTGTAGGTGAGTGTTACCTGCATAGGAGGGGGCTTTTCTTGACCTCTGTGTCCTCCGTTTGTCATCCTAATGTCTCCATTTTTATTGGACTTCTAAGAACATATTCAGAAAGATACTAAAAAATTAAGTTATATAAAAATATAAAGTAGTCAACATTTGAAGTGGATCACCTTGAACTCCATCCCATACTTGTAGGATAGTTTGGTACGTTCAATAGTTTAGCCATGTAGTAAAACTGGTAAAACATATTCACAAATATACTTTAAAGTTAGTTAAACTAGTTTAAACTGAATTATATATATATATATATATATATATATATATATATATATATATATATATATATATATATATATATCACCTTTCATCAAAGTATTGATCTACATCCATTGTTTTTGGACAGTTTGGTAAAAGTTTTTCGATCCACTTCAAGCGTTTACTTATGTATGATGAGCTATATGTCAGTGTGTAGTTCTGTATAAGTGGTATGTGTACAACATAAGTGTTTATGTTATCTGTTTTGTGTGGGTTGTTAAAGGGTTACATGGGAAGATTTTTTTAATAATCTAAGATAATATTGCGCTAGGATGTTTTTAGCTGTTTGCTATGTTATTGTACTTGATTGCTAAGAGTTTTCTTATAAAAATTGACCATAGTTTTACTGTAGAAAAGGTGTAGTAACCATGATTTTTGGGTGCATTGACTACCATTTGTACTACCATTGCAGTTTAATTACAAATACCATGGTTTTGTAGCACACATGGTTTAGCCATGTCGTAAAACTGATAAGTTTCATCAAGGCTGCTAGATTATTGAAATGTGTTTTAGTGTCTTGCAAGCATGTTTTAGCATGTGACATGATTTTCGTGTGTTACAGAATGTTGTTAGTGTGCTTTTGAACATTATTGTTGTTAGCATATTTAGCACATTTCATCATTTGTCCCGATATATGACTGTTTTCATCTTTTATTTTGACAGGTTTCAGGTCTATCAAGGCATATTCAACAGAATAAATTCCTCTATTGAACTTCTTCACATATGAGTATACACAGCCATTAGAATCTTTTTGATATATAGATGTTAAAAACATCTTAAAAACAGTCTTTTTCTTATTATATTATTCTACTTTTTATGTATATTCATGAACACACTTGTTTGTTGAGCAGGAGTTTAAGCATTTTCTTGCATTTAATATTCCTATTTATTTCTCCCATAGGAAACTTAATCGGAAGTTCTGAAACAATCACAAAAGCGAGCGCACTTCGACATTGCAGAAGTCAGAAGGTCAGTATAAAACTCTGGCACCTGTGAATGGCCTGACGTGGTGCTGTTGGCTTTTGACGACCCTCCCATCTCTTTGTCTAGACGTCTCCGCTCTTTCTCTCTGCGGTCTCTTCCTCGCTCTCTTTCCCTTCCTCTGCCACGCTCTTCAGAAACCTCATGCTCATAGCCATATCTCCCATCCTCATAACTTTAACCACAGAAAGGAGAAGCATGACTGAATGGCAGACGTTTTGTTCTCATTCTCTTTCTCTCACACATGATCACGTATGCCAATGAAATGGTATTGGTGCTTTGATGGGAATATGTGAACCGCTCTCTGTATTTGGCTTGAGAGCATAAAGGAAGGCAAGGCAATTTGGGAAGGATACTGCAGGGATTTTTATACTTATAAAGATGTTTTTGTAACCATATATTCTATTTATTATACCTAGTACATTCATTTTTTAATAATTTTACAGATTTTTTGTGTGAAAAAAATGCATTAAAATACTAAAGGTGCAATGGGTGATGGTCTTTAGAAGCAATTGTTGTTATGCTGGTTGTCAAAGTCTCTACATCCATATAGCAATAATTAAAAAAGTGATTTAAATGTGTTTATATGTTCTGTAGAAAGTGTAGGACCAAGAAAATTTTGTCCAATCAAAATGTTAAGTCCGAATGTTACAATAGGCCGTCCTACCTGCCTGTCAAATTATGTAGACGAGTGAATGCAGGTCAATGTGGGACACTGGCTGTTTCTCAATTCCAAGAACGCAGCGAACAGACTTGCATTCTTGTGAAGACCGGTCTTGCTAGGTCACCTCAGAAGAACGAGCAAGTGAGACCAGGAGGACAGAGAAAGCGTCCTGTTAGAAATAAGATGCTGCGTTCTTTCTAATGGTCACATGACCCTTACACATCTTTAACCCAAACATTATTTAAACATTACAGCATTCATACAACGATTTATTGTTTTTCCCTTTTTCACAATATTTACTCTGCATAAAAACCTACAAATATACGTTGCACAATACAAATAAAACGATTTAAATAATAATTTTAGCAAATAAACACCCTTAATGTGTTTATTTATTTATTAAGATTATCATGGTAATGTTTATATTCACCGTGTCATTTTGGGAAACTCCTGAGGTAAATAAGTCATATCTCTGAACTTTTAAAATAAATCTATATTAAATGCTGCGTTTCCCACCTCCAGTTGCAATGACTTCTGGGACTTCTAGAGCGAGGTCGGTGCTAAGTGCATTGGTTTGTCCTCGATATCAAGAACACATTCGGGAAGTTTCACGCACAAGACTTTTGGCCAGCGGAGAAATTAAAATGGTCGTGCCCAACTGAGTCTGGTTCTCTCAAGGTTTTTTTTCTTCACTCCCATCAGGTGAAGTTTTTTCTCCCTCTCCGCTGTCGCCACTGCCTCGCATGGTTCAGGATTGGTAGAGCTACTCATCGATGAATTGGCTCTTCAGTGTTTGAACTCTCAGTAATGATTAAATCACACTGAACTGAGCTAAACTGAATTGAACTTAAACACTAAAAACTGAACTAAACTGTTCCAGTTACTATGACCATTTATGTGAAGCTGCTTTGACACAATCTACATAGTAAAAGCGCTATACAAATAAAGCTGAATTGAATTGAATTGAATCCTCCGTTCTTGCGGTCTTGAGTATTGGAACTGAACTTAGGCAGTTGATAATGACATAACACGAGGATGCAAAATCGCCGAAGAACGCATATTGAGAAACAGCCAGTGAGATGACCAACTAACCTCAATTCATCCTAATACATGTGCACACTTCAGACAGAGAATTGCTGGCAAACATCAAGACTATACCTAATTATGCTTATATTATTAACTGTACTATAACGTTTTCTCTCCGGTGAATTTAAGGTGATGTATTGTAGTGATGTCGTCTAGTGTGTGTTGTTCATATGTTTAGGAGACGTGACTTTGGATGGAGATTTGCAGGGTAGGATGTAGGCTTTCAGTGCTATTAGGCTAAGGTTAGCAGTTTCTATTACACCTTTCGCCAAGCTGATTTCACCAAAGTAGGACATGTTGCTGGATTAACATCTATGTCGATCCTGGAACAACATTACAATCAGAATTAAGGGATATGTTTACCGTTTATGTTATGTTTTGGCTTATGGTTAGGTTTACACACTTCTACATGAGTGTTATCCAACTATTATTCCCCTCTGATTTTGGAAATAACTCACAGTTGCATCCTGCTTTTCTCTTAAAGCTCGTAAACATTTGGTGTTTTGCAAAATGTTTACCATTGATTGATTATGGTGATGTTATATATATATATATATATATATATATATATATATATATATATATATATATATATATATATATATATATATATATATATATATATATATATAAATATATATATATATATATATATATATATATATATATATATATATATATATATATATATATATATATATATATATATATGAATGCTTCCAAATGACTTAAGTCTTTAAACTTTGTTTATCACAGCGCTCTGAGGTTTGTTACAGGCTGTCAGAGACTCACGCGTACTCACACTATGCTATCCCGACCGTGCCCAGGCCCATTTCCTGGATTGTATGAGAAGTGTGAGTGCTCTGAATCGGGCTCAGGCATGGTTCACTTTGCTGACCCTGGCCCGGTTGAAAAAGGTGTGCCAGAGCGTGATTCACTTGGGCAAAGTGCGCCTGAGCCCGAAACTGAAGAGGAGACGTGACTTTAACGAGACTGTTTGATATGGATTTATTCATCATTCTTACTGATTAATGAACGCAAACTGTCGTAGATTATTAAAGACTGCACGGCAGCCGCACATTTAGCAAACCTCCTAATTCCTGACTTTATGATTGTTTATGAGCATCAAAAGTGGCTGATTTGTTCGGCGAAATATTTGACTGCGTGTCACCGCATCCCAAACGACTAAAACGATATAACTAAAGCAGTCTGCACTGTGCTGAGCGAGAGCGCTTCTTACTAGACAGCATCATCATTGATGACGTAAGGGTGCGATGTAAGTGCGGGCTGTCGGGGGAGACGAGAGGGGGGGCAAGCGTCCTTCGTCCCGCTTCAAGGCAACTGTACATAGTGTGAGTACGCCCTCACCATTGTGAACTGTATGCCAAAGCTGACTGGCCTTCTCTTATACAAGACGGTACACCCACTAGATGACTCTGGTCTACAAGGCTCTCCTGTGTCTGGTGGCTTTATACCCAAGTTCCCTTCTTCATAAGTCAAAAAGCAGTATGCATATGTTCAAGTAAATCTTATCATTTGACTGTTGCCCGGGTTCAAACTGAAATAGGAAGGCGAGCCTTTAGTCATGCCACCCCCTCATCCTGGAATACTCTTCTGTCTGAACTAAATGTCTGCGCTCATCTCAATCAAGTCTTTTCGCTCTATCCTTTATAACGAACAACAACAGTCCATTTCTCAATGCATGTGATTTAAAAAATATTGTAATGTGGTATAGCTGAACAACTAAACTGGATTTTTTATTATCTTAACTTTTTGTTTATTATTATGTTTTCTTAAGTTGTGTGTTGCAGACCTTTTGGCCAGGTCACCCTTGTAAATGAGATCTTAATCTCTTGTTTTTATCTGGTTAAAAGAAACATATATGCCTGGATTAAGGGGTAGGGACTAGGTATGGATTACATTTTCAAACAAAAATGATGTTCCACAATCAACATAGATGTTAATTCAGGATTGCGTCGTACTTGGCAAAATCACGAGAAAAAATTTGAGAAAGGGATCCATAAATAGTACATCCTCACTTTTTTCTAGTGAAAATGCTAGAAGTCATACAAAGCATTCACTCTCACATCAGCCACAGAACCATAACGGTGGAAAAATGCTATCATAACATTCGGCTAATTGTTTGTTTGTAGTCTCTGACCTGTGCTGATTGTCTCTGCGTGGGCTCCGGCTCTGTGGCCTCCTCCTCACTATTATTGCTTCCTCTTCTTCAGGGTACAGCTTTGATCTGGGAATATCTGCTATGATCACATAGTCCTCGATGGTCATTTCTGGCACTGCTGGTTGGCTGGAAGACCTGGGGTTTTCTGAAAGGATTAGCGCCTCTAAGCCACGCCTGATGTTGCTTCTGCTCCGATCAATAGCTGGCTTGTCCGTCTCTGGAGTTAAGGTTTGTGATTTGGTCAAATCTGGCGTCGGTGCCTGATTTCGACTCCGCCTTGATTGAGCAATGCTTGGTGTTGATGCTGGGGAGGTGGGGCTTAGAGGAGAGTGGGTGGGACTTAGTGATTGACGCGAATCAGATTTGGATTGTTTGTCCGAGATATCCGAGTAAACCTCATTCCTGCGACTCTTATTTTTTGACGTACTATTTTTCACAGTATCACGTTCATCGTAATTTCGATGAGGTGTCGAGGCACCACTATTTCTGCTGTTGCGACCAGTATTTCGACTTTTAATTGTGTCACAATTGCTTCCGGTTGGTGAGAAATCCCGGCTGTTGTAGCCAGATCTGTGACTACCACTTTTTCGACTACTGCGACCGCTGTGGTTGCGTTCGTTATAACCACCGTCATCAGACTGTATTCTTTTTGACCAGCCATTTCTTTCATCATATCCGTCTGATTCTGCCGAACTCACAATTGATTTGAGATTCTTATACAGCTTTTCTGAATCCAAGCTGTGCCCGTAGGAGCTCTGGGAGGGGCTTCTTTTGTGGGCGGGGCTATAGGAATCTGCATATTTATTTGTACCTGAGCTTCGTGAAGGCGATGAGGTGCGCGTGGCTATCGAATCCCGTCTTCGTGATGGCGTGCATTTACCTGAAGCCTGCTGAGAGGACATACGATGACCGTGTGTAGAAGAGCCTCTCCGATAAGACGAACTTCGCGATTCCCCTCGCCTCTGTGGAGAGATGTTTGTAGATCTCGGGCTGCCAGAGCGAGGGCTTGCACGTGATTGGCTGTCTCCACGTCTGAAATTTGAATAACTCATGTGTCGCTGGGGGGAGAGGCCACTTATTGCCTGCTCACTGAGATTGTCATAGCGCCTCCTATAGGATGGGAGGCCCAGATCAGGATTTCGGAAGGGGATGGCGGCTTTGCGCTCAGGACTGTGGTTGGCTGGAAGTGCATGCCCTCTTTCATAATGGCGCACTGGAGATGAAGAACTGCCGTCGTCCTGTTCACGGTCTTGTGAGAGGAAGCGATTGGCTCGCTTAAAAATGCCACGACCGTTGCTTTGTTCTGTTTCTCTTCTTGTCTCTGTTTTGAGGAAGACAGTATCGACACACACAAAATAAATGTATAATTGATTTTAAATTATTATTCAAATAAATTCAAGTTGATTTGTAAAGGACTTTTCGCAATAATCATTCTCTAAAAGCAGCACTATTGCAATACAATCAAATTCGGAAAAGTTAAAGTTATTAGTTATCATAACTTAGTTGATAATAACTTTAACTAATTAACTAGCTGGTAATAACTTTTAACACTAAACATAAACTGTAAATAAATCTGTAAATTTATGGTTTATTTTCGGCAGCTGGGGTGCCGAAAAACACCCGTAAAATAACGGCCCTTAAATTACAGAAATTTACTGTAAAATAACAGAGGTTGAATTACAGAGATTTAAATGTTAGGAAATTTCTGTAATTTAACGGCCGTTATTTTACGTTAAATTTCTGTAATTTTAACTGCTGTTATTTTACATAAAATTTCTGTAATTTAACCGCTGTTATTTTATGTAAAATAACTGTAATTTAACTGCCATTATTTTACGTTAAATTTCTGTAATTTAACTGCTGATATTTTTTGTTAAATTTCTGTAATTTAATGGCCGTTATTTTACATTAAATTTCTGTAATTTAACGGTCGTTATTTGACATTAAATTTCTGTAATTTAACGGCTGTTATTTTACGTTAAATTTTGGTAATTTAACAGCCATTATTTTCCTTTTTTTCCAGCACCACAGCTACTGGAAATAAACCGTACAATTACAGATTTTTTTTACAGTCTAGTTAACCTGCAGTTATGTAGTATATAGGTGGTGTATCTATGTGTACATGTTCGATAAAGTGTATTAAGTCTATATTGTGTATTTATTGTTTATTGCATAAACGCAACAAAACGCTATATTCTTAGGGCCCATTGACATCAAGAATAATGTCTATTTAAAGGCACAACATGTGAAAAAAACACTAAAATATTAAACAATTATTATAACAATATGTTTTACTGACTTATGTACTTTCGTTTTCACAAATGTTTCAAAGAATTTTTTAATTCAGCTATTTTAATTAGTGTTCGGAGTGTGTGCTGTGCATTGATGGATTTGCTCTTCAGTGTTTGGACTCTCAGCAGTGAATATAAAACCACACTGAACTGAGCTAAACTGAACTTATAGTTTCAAATCACTATAATCTTTCATGTGAAGCTGCTTTGATACAATCTACACCGTAAAAGCGCTATAGAAATAAAGGTGAATTGAATTGAATATTTAAAGCGGTTTCCACATTATTATAACAACATCTGAGATCTTGCATACAGTCATTGCATAAAATTTATAATTGCTTGACATTGCAGCCCGCCGTTATCAATGGAAAAATGTATTCAAACAAACATCTATACCAGCAGTGGGCGAAATAAGTATTGAACATGTCATGTTTTCTCCTGGGAATAATATTTCTAAAGAAGCTGTGGACGTGGAATTGAACCAGGTTTTGGTAAAAACCCAAATAATACAAACATAAAAATAATTTTTTTTTAAATTGAGTTATGTATAATAACTATGAAATGAGACAAGTAGAAAGTACTGAACTACTGAAATGTATTTAATACTTCATTTGAAAGGCTTTTTTTGTTGATGGCAGCTTAAAGACGCCTTTCATAGGGAGAATAAAGTCACATCTGTTGCTCAGAGTTTTTACAGACTTCATCACAGTGACAAAATCTGGATGCTTCTGTGGGTCTCTTCTATCAAATCGGATCTTTAATTTGTATTTTCTATTGGATTCGGCTCAGGTGATTGGCTGGGCCATTCTACAGCTTGATTTTCTTTCTCTAAGAGCATTAGAGAGTTTCCTTGGCTGTGTTTTGTGTCATTATCTTGCTGAAATGTCCACTCTGGTTTCATCTTTACCCTCCTGCTAATGTAGATGTTGGACTGAAGCTGCTGATATTCATTTACATTGAGGAAGGGCTGAGCTGCTGAAGAACTACTGAGAGATTTCAGCTGCTGTCTGGGCTTTCTCTGCTTTTCTTCACCTCCCTTTCTTCATGTGTTTCATACCTTTTCCCTGTGTCATTTCATTTTATTATACATAACTTATTTTGTAAGCTAATTAGATTTGTTTTCTTTGCATTTTTGGATTTCTTTGGTTGTTACCAACATCTAGGGGAAAATTCAAGTCAACGGCCCTTTTAGAAATTTGTTTTCTGCAAAGTTCACTACTTTTTCCCCCCGCTGTATGAAAAGTGACCCTGCTGTATTTAACAAATGCTCAGGTTAGTGTGAATGGTAAACCTCACCTGAGTGTTGTTGGCTGACACTTTCTCTTCTGCTCATGCTAATGCTTCCTCGTCTGCTAGCGTTGGCGCTTTCTCGTCTGCTCGGCATTTCTATAACAGAGCGGCTTTCTGAGCGCTGGAGAGACGCTTCCAGTCGAGTCATGCTTTAGATCTGACACAGAGAAACGTACAGGTTCAGTAAGGATTGTTTCTAGATCGTAGGTCTGATTTCCAGGAGCACTTTCAGAGGAAACACTTTGCTCTAGAGCTGTTTCTTGGCTAGTGATATTCATCTTTATTATCAGTCCTTTTGTGAAATTCTTAAGTGATGTTTAATAGAGCAAGGAGATTTTTCCCACATTATTTCATATAATTTTTTTTCCTCTGGTCTAAAAGTCTTTTAGTTTGGCTGGATTAAAAAAAATAGTTTTAAATGATAAAAAATCTGTTAAGGTCAATATTATTAGTTATTATATGTTACTAATATTGGATATCAATATCATATTTAAATCATGCTCCTGTTTTGTAACTAAACAATTACCTATTTGCCCAAATTGTTCTCAACTTGTCAACAATTACATAAATTCTCATTCAGTCGACATGTTTACTACTGCAAAGAGGTTTATTAGTAGTCGATTAAAGCAGATGGCGCAACACTCTCTAATGAGTGTCTATCTTTGTCCATTTTCTGAATTAGACACGCTCAAATAACATATTGACGTATTTCCAATAGTGTTCGGCTCCACTGCAGCTCCAGGACATTGATACTAATCTGAAGAAACTGATGTGTGCCAGTGTGTGAGCTATTATCAGCGTACTACATTAATCAAGGAACGTTTTAACCAACTAAATGATATGTACCCTTGAGGTATTAATAAGGACCATTTAGGTACAAATTTGTACCTTTTAAAAGGTACCACCGGAGTGACAGCTCCGATTTCTTTATTTATGAGACTGTACAAACCATTAGGTTTTATTCTTATGAACTATAATACAATTTACTATATTTCCTTATGTTTTTATATTTTAATAAGTCAAAATTAATGTTGCTTTATTTGATGAACAACTTCTGTAACATACTATGTCAAATGTTTTTGTTTTATCATTTTTATTTTAAGGCCATTTTTTGTAATTGAAGTTAAACTACATGAAAATTAAACAATGTATTAAATAACTGAATATAGGTATATACTGTATAGACCCTTTTAATGCAGGGATGTCATTGGCCCGTGAACATTTCTTGCTTGTCGTCAAACTGTTTTATAACTGAGGTGACTCAATCATAATGTAAAATTAAAACAGCTATCATAACATTATTTATCAATATGTGGACCTTTTGGGATTCTGGGAAGCTATAAAAATGAAAAATGAAAAAAAAAACTACGTTGGGACTGTTGTTACTGTTTACATCCCTCAAAATGGTCTTTGCATACATTTTAAACGCGACTATCTGATTTACTTAAATAAATAAATAAACCTGTTATTATTATCACCATTATTATAATTATAAAGTAAATGAACTAGGTGTAGGCGTGTCACGGTGGCTCAATGGGAATCACGATCGCCACCGTGACACAAGAAAGTGGCTGATTCAAGTCTTGGAAGGGCATCCGCTGTGTAAAGCATATGCTGGATAAGTTCATTCCGCTGTGGCGACCCCTAATTAATAAAGGGACGAAGCTGAAAAAAAGAAAATGAATAAATGATAGAATGAACTATGTGTTTAACAATAAAAATTAAGTTGAGTCTCTTTTTTTTAGCAAGGTAACTTTTTTTAAGCTATATATATATATATATATATATATATATATATATATATATATATATATATATATATTTACACACACACTGTATGACGCAAGTTTAATTACTTGTTTATTTTATATGCTTTTTTATTAGTAATTTTTAAAGTACTTTTAATTTCAGCTACACTATAATCTTAATTTGTAGCAAAAAAAAAAAAACACGTTCTGACACACACAGATTGTCTTTTTGCCATTAGTGAACTTCGTCTTTCCATCTAAATCACTTTTATTTGCATGTGAAGCTATAAATTCACTTAAAAGATATATAATTATAATAATCTGGTTTTGTTTTCTTGTAGATCTGCTCTCCAAACCTACAGCGCATCCTCCAGACTGACGCACACGTGCTCCCGAATGTCAAGCGGCCAAAATACCGGCGGACAAATTGGCATCTCATCGACTATACTACTATGTTCAGCACACGTCGCCTTAATTTCCCTGATTGGCAGATTGTGACAGAATCCAAGCGCCCCTGAATAATTTACACCCCCGAGGTGAAGGTAGAGACTTTTAACTCCTAAATACAGCGATAAGTGCAATCTTAGCAGGATCTGTACCAGAAACAGGATATTTTAATGTAGCTTGTGGGTTAAACAAGTTCCTCCAGGCTTAAAGGTTAGATGGATGTTATGCCATCAGAGCTCAAGCAACTAATCAAGCCGTGTTATGTAGTCAATTATTTCGGATGGAAGTTAGAAACCGTACATTTGCATGCGTGCTTAGCAAGACACAATGTTGGTATAAGCAAAAAAACAATCAGTATAGAATACAACAAAGCATAAATCAAGCTGGAAGTCATCAAACAAAGCACAAACCTTCTCCCGAGACTTTCCTAATGGCCTTGCCGGCGTCTTGTATCTCTGTCTTCTGTCCATCTCTGTGGCGTTCCTGCTCTTGCTCTTTCCTTCATTACTTTAGCGCCGGCTGCTGTAATTCAAGCTAGACTCTGCCTCTCCTCATGACTATTTCATCACACCTGGACTGTTGCACCTGAGTCCTGTTCCTTGCTCTCCTGTTCCCAGATCACATGTTCTTCTCCTTCAGCACATATCGGCGTTCATTTATTTCCCGCTCTTCCTGTACAATCCTCTAGTCAGTTTGCTAGCAAGCTGGTATAGCCTAGTACAATGCACATGAATGGCTAGCATCCATGCTAAGTTGGACTTGACTTATGCGTTTTGAGTTGTATTTTAGCAACTACGATGTGCTTGAATATAGTGTTACCGTGTCCGTTCCCTGAGGACTCTACGTGATCGGCTCATTAAAATGCAAAGGGATCACAGAGCAAACCTCTTATTCCCTTCTTTGTTTTCCATGAAGTCACGCCGATGCCAGCTCAAGATCTGGTGCTAATTGAAGTGCAGAACACTTAGCCAGTTTGATCTTGGGTTGCTCGCGTAAAGCTACGTCTCTGAGTTTGGCAGAGGCCTTCCTATGAAAGAGATCCTAAGACTGCTTACTTGAGTCTTCTTTGCATTTAAAAAAAAAGCTGGGTTGTTGTAACTTGAGGTTGGGTCAAACATGGACAAACCCAACCATTGGGTTAAAAATGTCACTTTAAATTAAATGGAATAAATGTTAACACTTTATTTCTACAGCAGCAGTTCGCCAGTGACTTACTGTAAATCAATTACAGCAATAATACCATATTTACATTCACAGCATCATTTATCTTGCTGTATATGTATTTACAGTACTGTATATCTTTACTGTAAAATATATTGTAATTTTCACAATGCAACTTTAAAGTGCAGTAACACACTGCATAGCTGCCCTGCAGTAAATTTCTGTGCATGTTACAGTTCAGTTCACCAATAACTTACTGTAAATCAATTACAACAAGAATACTGTATTTTCATTTAAAGCACCATTTACCTTGCAGTGTATGTATTTACAGTATTATACATATGTACTGTGAAATACAGTAATTTTCATAATGCAGCTTTAAAATACAGTAACATACTGTATAACTGCCCTACAGTAAATTTCTGTTCATGTTACAGTTCAGTTTACCAGTAACCTACTGTAAATCAATTACCGCAAAAATACCATATTTACATTTAAAGCACCATTTACCTTGCTGTATATGTATTTACATTATTTTATATCTTTACTGTACATATACAGTAATTTTAGCAATGCAGGTTTAAAATTACAGTAACATGCTGTATAACTGTCCTACAGTAAAATTCAGTTCATATTACAGTTCAGTTCACCAGTAACTTACTGTAAATCAGTTACAGCAAGAGTACTGTATTGACATTTACATCACTGTTTATCTTGCTTTATATGTATTTACAGTATTGTATATCTTTACTGTAATATATACAGTCATTTTCACAATGTAGTTTTAAAATACAGTAACACACTGCATAGCTGTCCTAAAGTAAAATACTGTTCATATTACAGTTCAGTTCGCCATTCACTTACTATAAATCAATTACAGCAAAAATACAGCACCATCTACCTTGCTAAATGTTTATTTACAGTACTGTATATTTGTAATGTAAAAATACAGTAATTTTGACAATGCAACTTTAAAATATAAAAACACACTGAATAACTGTCCTACAGTAACATTCAGGTCATATTACAGTTTAGTTCAACAATAACTTACTGCAAAAATACAGTATTTATATTTACAGCACAATTAATCTTGCTGTAATGTATTTACAGTGCTGTATATTTGCACTGTATAAATGTAAAATTTATAAAAATCTAGTAATTTTTACAATGCAGCTTTAAAATACTGCTACATTCCTACAGTTCAACTCAGTTCATATTACAGTTCAGTTCGCCGGTAACTTACTATAAATCAGTTACAGCAAAAATATTGTACTTGCATTTATAGCACCATTTATCTTTCAGTATATCTATTTACGGTAATGTATATTGTTACTGTAAGATATACAGAAATATTCGCAATGCAGTTTTTAAATACAGTGACACACTGTATAGCTGTCCTACAGTAAAATACAGTTCAGTTTGCTAGTAACTCACTGTAAATCAATTACAACACAAATACAAATTTATATACAGTATATATATATATATATATATATATATATATATATATATATATATATATATATATATACTTTATAAATACAGTAATTTTTTACAATGCAGCTTTAAAATACAGTAACACGCTGCATAGCTGTCCTACAGTAAAATTCAGCTGATATTACAGTTCAGTTCACGCGTAACTGAATCAATCACAGCAAAAATACTGTATTCACATTTACAGCACGATTTACCTTACTGTACAGTATATATCTATTTACAGGATTGTATATTTTTACTGTAAAATATGCAGTAATTTTCACAAATCAACTTTAAAATACAGTAACACACTGCAAAATTGTCCTACAGTAAAAGTGATTAGTAACTTACTGTAAATCAATAAAAGTAAAAATGCCATATTCACATTAAAAGCACCTTTTTCCTTGATATGTGTGTACTGGTTTATATGTTTTTACGGAATTGTTTATTGTTTCTGTAAATTTTACAGTAATATTCGCAATGCAGTTTTAAAATAAAGTAACGCACTGCATTGATGTCCTACAGTAAAATACAGTTCATATTATAGTTCAGTTTGCCAGTAACTTACTGTAAATCAATTACAGCAAAAATACAGTATTTCTATTTACAGTACCATTTACCTTGCTATGTGTGTATTTACAGTACAGTATACATGTACTGTAAAAATACAGTAATTTTCACAATTAAGCTTTAAATACAGTAACACGCTGGATAGCTCTTCTACAGTAAAACTCTGTTTATATTACAGTTCAGTTCACCGGTAACTTACTGTAAATCAATTACAGCAAGAATACTATATTTACATTTACAGCATAATTTACCTTGCTGTATATGTATTGACAGTATTGTATATATTTATGTAAAATATACAGTCATTTTCACAATGCATCTCTAAAATACAGTACCATACTGCATAGCTGTCCTACAGTGAAAATACTTTTCTTATTACAGTTCAGTTCACCAGTAACTTACTGTAAAGCAATTACAGCAAAAATATTGTATTGGCATTTACAGCATCATTTATCTTGCTGTATATGTATTTACAGTATTGTATATATTTACAGTAAAATATTCTGTCATTTTTACAGTGCATCCTTAAAATACAGTAACACTGCATAGCTGTTTTACAGTAAAATACAGTTCATATTACTGTTCAGTTCTCCAGTAACTTACTGTAAATCACTTTAACTTACTTTACTTTAACTAACTTACTGTAAATCAATTACAGGAAGATTACCCTTTATATAACGGCCTTATATGGTCAGCAGTGGAAATTAAATGACACCTGGTGGTCATCTTTGGTACTGCAGCCAAGATTTTTGAGATATCAACTTCATATTTGCAATATAAGTTGTTTAGATATTTAGCTTTAATTTCTGTCGATTATAGGCTAAAATGGGTTTAGCAAAATACTTGTTTTACTTTAAAATATATTTATTAAAAGTATTAAAGTTTTTTAAAATTATTAAAAAAAAATTTACATTTTAAAATTTATTTAAGCTAGAGTCTGACAAGTGTCTTCTTTAAAATGAGACCAAGCTTAAATCTCTGCATCAGCGTTGAATAATTTAAGCTGAACAAGTTATTTTCGCATTTATGTTCAAAAAATGGGACCGTCGAGAGTAAAGGGGTTAAAAAATGAACCATGTTAAATTTAAAACTAATAATGTGAAGGCTCTAGTCTTGGTATTAAAAGTGCAAAACTCGTCAAACTAAAGTACTTTGTTGTTGATTTCAGGAAAAGTATTTTGATTGAAAGTTCAAAACGAAGTAGTTTAAAGTTACGTTCAGATGTGAAAGAGCTGAAGGGTGTCCATTGTGCGTCTCATCCATGGCCATGTGGGGTCTAGCTGGTGTTTTCTGCCCGCAGGACGCTTTGACTCAGGAGGACAGACAACATCTGTCGTTCTTTGCCCCCTCCCTTTCCTCCATTCATAGGCACACACTGCCTCTCCCAAATGGTGCCCTTTTGTATTGGCTATTGTCCGCCACTACATTGTGTGACTCTGCCTGTTCCCCAGAGCTCCATTGATGAGTGTTGTAAGAGACCTCAGCCAGAACTCCTCTGAACTTCTCCTCCAGCTTAATGTTTAGCCATAAAAGCTCAACAAAAGACGTTTTGTTCTCTGGAGCACATTAATGTTAGGATACGAAATCCCTTGCAAATTGTGTTTCCTGAATGAAACTTTTATCAGACAAGAAAAGCACTGAAATTCGAAAAAAATTTGCTGTTGTTTTGATGATGTCTCTAATCATGGACGACTTTCCCGCCAAAAACACCTGCCAAATAGTTTAGTCTATTTGGAAATCTGCCAACTATTTCACGTTTTGTTTTGGGGGTTTTTTCACCCCCAAAGCCTTAAATTTCCCCCTCTAGTCTGGTTGGAAAAGTTGTAAACATCCTGACGGCGTTTCTCAAAGGCGTTTCTTCTCTTGAGCGATGCACCCGCGGCAGGCACAGAATGAGGGGTAAAGCCATGAATAGCCCAGTATGGGGTGAGCAAGAGGCCAGAGCAGATGTTAATGATTAGCTGCGTTCTCATCCCTATAAAGAACCAGCATCCCAATCTATTCCCCATTTTCTAAACCCTTACATAGAAGTCATAAATCCAGCAGCCAGAAAAGAAAATGGGAATCGCCACAAAAGAGGCTTTAAAGAAAAAGAGGCACCAATTTAGTTACGTCTAGTAGGTTTCGTAGTTTGTTTTTAAGAGTTTGGGTGAGTTTATCGTAATGATGTAACTGTGTTCGTATCTAAATTTGAATATTTTAAGATTTGTTTTTTAAAAATTGTAAAATTGTCTGTTATTTTTTAATATATAGTATTGGAATTTGAATATTCTTTGCTTTGTTTTTGAAATTTTGAAAATTGTCTGTTATTTTTTTATAAATTAGAATTTGAATATTTTAAGCTTTGTTTTGAAATTCGAAATTTGAAAATTGCACGTTATATTTGAATGCATAGTATTGGAGTTTGAAAGCGTGAAGTTTTGATTTTGAAATTCAAAATTTAAAAGTTTTCCGTTATATTTGAATTTGTAGTATTGAAATTTGAATACTCTAAGTTTTGTTTTTGAAATTTGAGAATTGCCTGTTATATTTGAATATATAGTATTGGAATTTGATTATTTTAAGCTTTGTTATGAAATTCGAAACTTGAAAATTGTCTGTTATATTTAAATGTATAGTATTGGAACTTGAATGTTCGAAGTTTTGTTTTTTAAATTCAAAGTTTGTAAATTGTCCGTTATATTTGAATGTATACTATTGGAATTTGAATATTCTAAGTTTTGTTTTTGAAAATTGTCTCTTATATTTGAATGTATAGTATTGGAATTTGATTATTCTAAGTTTTGTTTTTGAAATTTGAAAATTGTCCGTTATATTCGAATGTATAGTATTGGAATTTTAATATTCCAACATTCGAAATTTGACAATTATATTTGAATATATTATTGGAATTTACATATTCAAAGTTTTGAAATGTAAAAATTGTTTGTTATATTTGAATGTGTAATATTGGAATTTGAATATTCTACGTTTTGTTTGTTCGTTATTTTCGAATAATAGTAGTGCCTAGTGCAGGGTTGATGAAACAACGACAACGTGTTTTCAATAGTTCATAATCTTTATTTGGAAAAATAATTTAAGCTAAACTTCATTCAGAGAAAGAAAACAATCAAACGAAAAGCCTGTTAATGACATCATTAATAACATTTTTTTTACAATCCTTCTTTAAATAACATTTTCTCAAAACAATCCCAGCAACCCGAAGTGCCTTTGCAAGTAACAGGAGCAACTTAGGAACAAAAAAAACTTAAATAATCTTAAAAACATTACAAATATTTAGAAATACAACTTAAATAAAAATAAATTAACTTAAATCATACAACTCTTGTTATAAAAAGCAAAACAAGAAACATAGAGACAAAGGATATTATTCAGCATCAACACAAACTCAACAAATCATTACGTACATTTTCTAAACCATAATGCAAAAAAAGCGGAGGCTTGGAAGACTTTGAGATTTTTTTCTTTTTCTTTTTTTTTTTGAGCACTTATTTTCCCATTTACACAGTGATCAAGTAACACACATAGTTTTCACTGGTCATGTGACAGGATATGACATCATGTGACATTTTAACCCAGTGCAAGTTAGGCCAGTATGGCTGAATATCCACCGTTTTGATGTAGTCCCTTGTACACTGACTTGTGGGGCCAGCAAATGTTGCCAAAATATTGCTAAAATGATATCACAAATTGGTCCGTCGACGGCAAATTGCGACACATTTTTATTTATTTATTTTTTTTAACTACGTCCATAACATCATTCATGTTTGGTGCAGTCTCTGGGCACAGTTAAAAGCCTGTGGGAATTATTATTGGCGGAAAAAAACAGCAAATGTTGCCAAAATATTGCTAAAACATTGCCACAATGCTGACACAGTATTGGACATCGCATGGCGTAAAACTTTTAGGTTCCTTGTGTTCCCTTCTCTTTCGTTTGCCATTGCCAAATGCCATTGTCGTGTGATGAGAATGTTTTTTTTTTTTTTTTTTAATGGACACACACTGTCCAACACCCTTTAAAAATGGCTTTACAGGTAAATTTTACAACTACATTTGAAATGTTAATGACACTCATGATCATTTCCACAAGTTTCCAAGCCTACAGGCCACCACTGCCTGCGCCTCTTTCAGTACAGAGAACCAGCTCATCCTGAATATCAGTTAATCAGTCTTAGTTTCTCAGCAGCAGTAGTCACGAGGTGGGACGTTTCCACCTAAGGTTTCGAGCAGCAGCATTTTCTCCGGGAGTTCAAAATGTCTCCCATAGGACACAATGAGCATCGGCATCCTGCAGGCCCATTACACCTGTGATCGGGAAGAGGAAAAACACTCTGTTAGTTCTCAGATTCAATGTAAGGACGCATTTTTATATATACAGTGGGCAGCATAAATGAGTACACCCCTCACAGATCTCTTTTAAATGTATATTTTCTTGTAATTTGTTTTATAATATTAATATTTTTGATTCAGAGAGGAAAAAAATGTCAACAATTTTTTTCCCAGCAAAACAATTGATGTCTTACTGATTCTTTATGCATCTTTCTGACTAAAAAGCAGTACATATTTAATGCATTAAACTCAATAGTCACTATCAAAGTCAAAACTAATTTAATAAAGTAGCTCTAAAAATAGTGCAACTGCATTAATATGTATTAAAAATATCAATACAAATCTTAATAAAGAGGAAAAATCAAAAGAAACATACAAAATATTAAATATAGTTAAAAATTTGTAGTTGTATTTCTTTTTTGCAATACCTAATTTAAATTTATATGAATATTTTTTCTATACCTAATGATATACTGTGTCAAAATTATTATTTTAACAAATATAATTGCTGATTATAACTGTTTTGCTTAAATACACCAAAATGTATTGTCTATATTCATTGAAAAATTTATAAAAAGTACTCTCGTTTATGTTGGGCACTGTATATGAGCATTTTGAGCTGACGTGTGTGACTACTACTCACCTCAGTTGCAATTACACATTCATCTTTTTCCTCCGACATCACCATGACGGATTTGTATTTGGTGTCGACACAAGCCGACGTGGATGCCGATGCACATGCCGACGCACATGCTGACTCGGAATACAGCGATACATCGGAGTACTTTGATTCCGAATACTTTGATTCTGAGTACTTTGATTCGGAATACCTTGACTCTGAATATTTTGACTTTTCTGATGCGTCACTGTAAAGAAAAGAAAAAATCAACATATTAGCAGTGAGTACATTTCAGAGGAAATAATTGAAGAAATAATTAATTAAAATAATTGATCGAAGAAATCGTTATTCTAAAGTAATTAAAGAACTCGATTGTCTCATATAACTGAAGAAATCACTATTCGTAAATAATTAAGAAATCGTTATTTTCAAATAATTAAAAATTGCTATTCGTAAATAATTCAAGAAATCGTTTGTCCCAGATAACTGAAGAAATCGATATTCATACATATTTGAAGAAATCAATATTTTCAAGCAATTGAAGAAATCGGTATTCTCAAATATTTAAAAAAAATATTCTCAAATAATATAATAAATTGCTATTCGTAAATAATTCAAGAAATCGCTATTCTCCAAATAATTAAAGAAAACGCTATTCGTAAATAATTGAAGAAATAATTTGTCTTAGATAATTAAAGAAATTGCTACTCTCAAAAAATTGAAGATCTCGCTATTTGTGAATTATTAAAGAAATCTCTATTCGTAAATAACTGAAGAAATTTTTTGTCTCAGATAATTGAAGAAACCGCTACTTGTAAATAATTGAAGAAGTCGCTATTCGTAAAAAATTTTTAAGAAATTATTTGTCTCAGATAATTAAAGAAATCGCTATTCGTAAATAAATAAATAAAAATATTTGATTGAAAAAATTGTTATTTACAAGTAATTGAAGAAATCGCTATTCTCAAATAATTGAAGAAATCGCTATTCTCAAATAATTGAAGAAATCGCTATTCTGAAATAATTGAAGAAATCGCTATTCATAAATAATTGAAGAAATCGCTATTCGTAAATAATTGAGGAAATCGCTATTCTTAAATAATTTAAGTAATCACTATTCGTAAATAATTGAAAAAATCGCTATTCGTAAATAATTGAAGAAATCGCTATTCTCCAGTAATTGAAGAAATTGCTATTCTTAAATAATTTAAGAAATCGATGTTCGTAAAAAAAATTAAGAAATCACTATTCTCAAGTAATTGAAGAAATTGCTTTTTGTAAATAATTGAAGAAACCGCTTTTCTCAGGTAATTGAAGAAATTGCTATTCTGAAATGATCGAAGATATCATTATTCTTAAACATTTTTTTGTTTGTTTACCTTTTCAGACGTTTCCTGCGCTTCTCCTCTGTACACTCGGAAGAGTCCTGCTGGGATTGGCACTTTATATCCTCGCAGCTATCGGACAGCTCGTTTGCCATCGTCGTCTCCTTCCCAGCATGCTCCAGTTTCACCTCGTGCTTGACTTCGAATTTAACCTCATGCACCAGGTTGTAGTCTGCAGGCGCATGCCGCGTCTTATAGCTCCGCTTCTCCGTCGTCATACTCAAATCGTCGTGATCGCTGCTGAAGTCGATCTTCTTGTTGATATTCTTAACCGGCGCCACTCCCACAACACTAACAGCCAGATCTTTATCCCGGTGGCAGTTGTTTGTGAGATTATTAATGGTTTCGTTTTCTCCATTGGCGACTTCATCCTCTCTATCCCGTCGTCGCTGCTGAACCTTTGAACGAACACAAACTACGACTACTGCACACGCCACGACCAACAATAACACCAGCAACACTCCCGATCCCACAGCAGTCCAGGGAACGTCGCTGCCAATTTGGGAAGCTCTGTCCGGAAGCAAAAATTGACAATTGCGTCCTCCATATCCCGAAACGCAGGCGCACACGTAACGATTGTTCCTTTCGTGGCAAGTGGCGCCATTGTGGCATGGGTTGTGTTGGCAGCGGCTCACAGGAGAGCTGCAGTTGCGTCCGGTGTAACCAGGCGGGCATGTGCACATATAACCGCTGGCGCCTTCCTGGCAGGTCCCGCCGTTTTGGCAAGGGTACATCGAACACTCATCTCCGGCGCGATCACAGTTCATGCCTGTAAACCCGTCCGGACACTGGCACAGGTAAGAGTTGACCAAGTCGACACAGCGTGCACCTGTGGATCAAACATTGCACATGCATGAGGTTCTAGATCACAGAGATTCAATTAAAGTCACTTGTTTTGATGTTAGTATCAGTGTGCTATTGCTATTGGCTGTTATTTTAAAGAGGAGGAGCTACTCTATGTCCCGCCCTGTCTTCATGTTTTAGTTGAAATCATATCACATTGAATAAGCACGGATCAGAAGGTGAAGTTCTCACGGCTAAAAGTGCATACCGTTTGAGCATGGGCTGGAAGAGCAGTGGTCGATCTTCTTTTCACAGTTGAACCCAGCATATCCAGTGGGACACTGGCAGAAGTAACCACCATCTGGGTTGTCAGCACAGCGTCCACCATTAAAGCATGGCCCATCCGCGCATGTCATGGCACTAAGTTCACAATTCTTCCCATAGAAGCCAGGTGGACAGGTACAGCTGTAGGTGTTCTCCATGTCCTGGGAAAGCATAAGGAATAGCGTGCTTAGAAACAGATTGACACTGAAGGTGCGTCCCAAATGGCATACTTCAATTCAATTCAAGTTCATTTGTGTAGTGCTTGTCATAATAAGTATAGTTTCAAAGCAGTTTTACAAAAGGTGAACATTACTGCATTACAAGGGCATAGAATTGGCATGGACGTAGGGGACGTGTCCCCACCAATATCCACCAATGTTGAAGTGTCCCTACCAGAATTTAATCGACTTCAAAATAAAATAATGCTCAACCCTTAGTAACCTGTGCACAAAGGGTTAAAGTCAAGATTGCTCTGCGTTCCCTATAATACTATTAACCAAGGCTGTGCAATTAATCAAAATTCAGTTTCGATTTTGGCCTCCATGATTATGAAAAACAATAATTGGGGTTAAAACAGTTAAATTGCGTCTTACACCTCTCTAAATTTCTCTACATTCATACCTTCTCAAAGCCAGATTGCAGTAAAATCATGTAAATTTACTTTTGCAGCATGGAACGTGATTCATTAATTGTTATTTGTATTATTAAGTGTTTATTTTTATATTATTAAGTACTTTATTTAAGTTTTTAAAAGCGCAAAAACATATGCAATGCATGCGCTCTAGGGATGTATGTCCCCACCAATGTCAAGAGCCAATCTACTCCCTGGCTGCATTACAGTCTAATTAATGAAGTTAAGGTTATTAGTTATCCATTACTATGTTACTATGCAATACTTATGCACTACTTACTGCATTTTATAGTATAAATAGTCGTGTATTGACATCGGAAATTTAAATAAGAGTAAGTGCACTTTTGACTTTGCCCGGATGATGCACTTATTCAACCAATCAAAAAGAAGCTGCAGTGTTGAACACTTCATGCACTCATTGGTGGCTGTTTGCATGTGTTGCGAAGCTATGAGGAGGCCCACACGGAATCTGTGCGTGCAGAATTCCGCAGATTTTCCGCAGATTTTTCACAGAATTCTGCAGATTTCTGCCGATTTTTAGAACATCATTAATTCTGTTTATTTACTTAAGTAAATGTGTAAATCTGTGTAAATTATTACTTTTTATTTCATATATTAAGGTTTTAGTTATGATACTCCCAAAATAATTCCGCAGAAATCTGCATATTTTTAACAAAATTCTCCGCAGAAATAGCAAAAAATGTTTGCAGATTCCGTCTGGCCCTAGCTATGAGGTGCTGAGGTTGGATTACTTCATTTACTTTAGATTGTGTAAGCAAAATGATCCTGTATAAGTGATTTCACTAGTTTTTGGATTTTTCGTATTGTAACACAGCTCCTAGAGAAACTAAATATTAAATAAGAAAACAGTGGGAGTGGCTTGTTTTTTCTGCTGCGAGCTGATTGGTTGTAGTAAAGTAGGCATTACATTCGGAAAGATGGGGAAAAGGGTTTGAGAAGTTATTACACCATAACAGACTCCTCCTGCTCACCATTTCTGTTTGTTGTCAAAACTGACAGCAGGAGGGGTGTGGTTAGATGTGTTTGCCACGCCCACTACCTTACACAGACCTAATCTGAGAATTTCGCTGAAAACGGGAAGCGCACTTTCAGATTTCAATTAAGTACAAGAGCAAGTAATAGAGGTGATATTGTATTCTGATGTAAAATACTGAGAAGCCTTTTGTTTTGTTTTGTTTGTTCATTTGTTTGTTTGTTTGTGTTGGATCTGACACATGGAAATGTGCATGTACATGTTACTTAAAATATAATAAAAAGGAATTGAAAAAAAAGAATTACAACAGCAAACTATTATTTTTATCTTAATGACTCGCACTGATGAATTGTTCACCACAAAACTAGCAAGCTAGCTAACAAAATCCTACGGTTAGTTTTAATTTAATTTGTACTTTAAACATTGACTAGGACACTCATTAGTGTTCCATTTGACACTAAACTCATTGACTACACGGCTGAGTGTATACGTGAATAGTGTTTAAATGCATACAGTGTGTTATCTGCTAACTGTCTTGTACGTCATTGTAAACATTTACACTTACAGTGCAGCTTCCTCCGTTGCGGCAGGGGTTTCCAGTGCATTCGTTGACCTCGATCTCACAGCTGGCTCCTGAGAATCCTGGCCGACAGGAACAGGTGTAGCTGCCCTGGCCCGTGTTACTACAAGTGGCTCCATTCAGACAGGGCTTATGATGTGTGCAGTAGTTCAGATCTGTAACAGAGGCGGACATATGTTGAGCACATGTGGATTAATCCGACAGAAAGCAGAGACACATGGCTGGGCTGCAGCTGGACAGCTGTTGCTCGCTCTTTCTTTGTTGTATGTGTGTATTTGAACATCCTTCTGTTGCTTAGGCTTTTAAAGGGATAGTTCACCCAAAAATGAAAATGAGCTTGTCGTTTACTGTCCTATCATGTGGTTTTAAGCCTGTCTCCTGGTACCCATTGACTTCCACAGTAGGAAAAACAACCATTTAAAGGGACAGTTCACCCATAACTTAGTCATCATTTAGTCACACAAACCTGATTGATTCTTTCTTCTGTTGAATTCAAGAGAAGATATTTAGAAAAATGTTGAAAACCTGTAACCAATGACATCCATATTATTAGTTTTTCCTACTATGGGAGTCAGTAATTACAAGTTTTAAGCTTTCTTAAGAAGATCTTCTCTTGTTTTGGACAGAATAAAGGTTTGGAACAACTTTAGTGAGAGTAAATTGTGAATAAACTGGGGTGAACTATCCCTTTAAACAGCTTTCCCTTAATCTTCCCTGTGTTTCTGATCACTTTCTTACCTTGGTTGCAGAAGAGCCCACCCCAGCCTTCCTGGCAGTTGCATTGCCATGGCTGTTGGCAGGTACCGTGAAGGCATCCTGGGTAGCGTATACACTCATCACAGTAGCGCCCTTTAAAGCCCACTCTGCACCTGATGCACAGGTAAACAAATCACCTCATAAGTAAATCAATCCTGAACATGACTTCAACAGCTTAACAATTGTGATCAACCTACTTGCACTCGCCAGGTTTCTCACAGAATCCATGCTCCTCGTCGCACCCTGGCAGGCAGATAGCTGTAAATGACGACAAACAGGAGAAGCATTAAAACAAAAGAAGTGGACCGCTGTGTGTAAGTGTTTCACTTGTGTTTGTTGTGATCTATGTGTTTCAAGAGTTCACACTTAGCTGATGATTGATTATAAAGCTTGTTTGGCATGCTGTCCTGGAAGAGAGCCCTGAGCTCATAAGATCCTCGAGCCTGGGGCTCCCTCCCGTTTGCAAGGCGAGAGGGGAGTTTAAGCTTAGGTAGATCTCGAGAACTATTATTATAAATAGTATTAGTAAATTTACAGATAGTAATTGCTCTTAAGAGATAACTACTTACTAGGAGCATGTCTATGATGGTGATTTAGATTAGTCAATTCAAGTTGCATGTTTTTGGACGGTGAGAGGAAACCGGGGAACCCGGGGGAAACCTATGTGAGCATGGGGAGAACGTGTAAACTCTGCACAGAAATGTCAGCTGGCTTAATAAGAATTAGAACCAGTGATGTTCTTGCTGTGAGGCGACAGTGCTAACCACTGGGCCAACATGTCACCCATCTAGGAAAGGAGCAGGAGTAGGGGTGGAAGGGGGGGTTCTTCAAAATGAAGATGGCTGTGATATGGAACTTAGAGTATTTATAGTGGCTTTGGAATCGTCTGATTGGTTGAATCATAAATTGGATAATGCATGACCAGCCGCAAGCAATCTCAAGCATCCTCTCGAAATTAGTTTATAAATAAACCTCACTTGGTATAAGCGTGTTTGGATTGTGTTGACCACTTGAGCTAGTGCTAAAGAGGGCGCTTTAGCTGTATTTACAAGATGGTTATCATTTTATAGGAGGAATATGTTGCGAAATCATTAGCTGACAGATTTGAAGAGGACAGCAGATGTTGGAGAATGCTTTGAAGAGCAGGTGAGAGTTCATTTTATTATGATAGAAGGATGTTTTAGTATTAGTTAAATTTTTTATTGGTCAATTTATACCACACTCTCTCCACAGCCTTAAGTTTCGACTTGTAGATATCAGACTTGTAGTTTAAGCAACTAAGATTCATCCCAGCAAACAATTTCGTATTTAATAGACACCTAATGGACATCTAAACTTAGACCGCTTGGCTAAAACAAGGCTAAGTGAAAATCTAATAGACATCTAAAAATAGGCCAAAACTAGACTAGTCGTCAAATAAACAGATTAGACAGACTTTACATGTGTAGTCATTTGTTTCTGTTTATTTGATGACTAGTCTAGTTTTGGCCTGTTTTTAAATGTCTATTAGATTTTCCCAAATTTAGCCTTATTTTAGCCAAGTCAACTGTTTAGACGTCTATTAGACATCTATTAGTCTTCTATTAGACATCTATTAGTCATCTATTAGACATCTATTAGTTATCTATTAGTCATCTATTAGACATCTATTAGTCATCTATTAGTTATCTATTAGACATCTATTAGTATTCTATTAGACATCTATTAGACATCTATTATTCATCTATTAGACGTCTATTAGTCGTCTATTAGACATCTATTATTCATCTATTAGTTATCTATTAGTCATCTATTATTCATTTATTAGACATCTATAATTCATCTATTAGTTATCTATTAGTCATCTATTATTCATTTATTAGACATCTATTAGTTATCTATTAGTCATCTATTATTCATTTATTAGACATCTATAATTCATCTATTAGTTATCTTTTAGTCATCTATTAGTTATCTATTAGACATCTATTAGTCATCTATTAGACATCTATTAGACATCTATTAGTTATCTATTAGTCATCTATTAGTCATCTATTAGACATCTATAATTCATCTATTAGTTATCTTTTAGTCATCTATTAGTTATCTATTAGTCATCTATTAGACATCTATAATTCATCTATTAGTTATCTTTTAGTCATCTATTAGTTATCTATTAGTCATCTATTAGTTATCTATTAGACATCTATTAGTCATCTATTAGACATCTATTAGTCATCTATTAGACATCTATTAGACATTTATTAGTCATCTATTAGTCATCAATTAGTCATCTATTAGACATCTATAATTCATCTATTAGTTATCTTTTAGTCATCTATTAGTTATCTATTAGTCATCTATTAGTTATCTATTAGACATCTATTAGTCATCTATTAGACATCTATTAGACATCTATTAGTTATCTATTAGTCATCTATTAGACATCTATTAGACATCTATTAGTCATCTATTAGTCATCTATTAGTTATCTATTAGACATCTATTAGTCATCTATTAGACATCTATTAGACATCTATTAGTTATCTATTAGTCATCTATTAGACATCTATTAGACATCTATTAGTCATCTATTAGTCATCAATTAGTCATCTATTAGACATCTATTATTCATCTATTAGTTATCTTTTAGTCATCTATTATTCATCTATTAGTCATCTATTATTCATCTATTAGTTATCTTTTAGTCATCTATTAGTCATCAATTAGTCATCTATTATTCATCTATTAGTAATCTATTAGTCATCTTTAAAAAACAAAATGCTTGCTGGGATCCTTGCGGATGGCACGGTGCCTCAGTGTTTAGCACTGTCGCCTCACAGCAAGATGGTTGCTGGTTTGAGTCCCGGCTGGACCAGTTGGCATTTCTGTGTGGAGTTTGCATGTCCTCCCCATGTTGCGTGGGTTTCCTCCAGTCACCCTTTAGTCCAGACACGTGCGCTAGAGGTTGAATTGGATAAGTTAAATTTGCCGTAGTGTATAAGTGTGTGTTTGAATGAGTATATATGGGTGTTTCCCAATACTGGGTTGCAGCTGGAATGGCATCTGCTGTGTAAAAACATATGCTAGAATAGTTGGTGGTTCATTCCGCTATGGCGACCTTTAAAATTCAGACTAAGCCGAAGGAAAATCTTTTATCCTCACTTGTACGTCACTTTAGATGGTGTAAATGTAAAAACACCTGCATTAGGGTACACATTTTTACGTAAATCCTAACTAACACGTGAAGAAGGACATGGGGGTCACTTAAACCTATTAGCGCTCTCCCTCTTTCTGGAAAACGCTCCTAATCACCACTGGAGAATTTCTGCTTAACACATGACAACAATAGGGCGCTCACAAACAAGGGGACCCTTCTTTCCTCTCCCTCTCTTCACTGCGGGTCAAAACTTTTTTTCTCTCCCTCTCTCTCCTCCCCTGTGCTCTCAATGTCTCCGGGTAGGGAAGATAAGAGTGGACAGCTGGTGTATGCGCGGCCAGCGGGCGACAGCTGCTCCATTGTCTGCGCACTCCCGGCAGCTGCCCACTTCAAACAATACCTCCCCTCCGCCAGCCAATCAGCAGCCGGCCCACTCCAGGAGCGGCCAATCGGACGGCAGCATGTAAATTTATGGCACGCGTGAGATTATTCCTAAAAACTTTCCTCCTCCCGACTGGAATAAATCAAGTGGTGTGTTGTGAGAGTGGGCTGGAGGGGGGGAGTGGGAGTGTGGGGGGCGGGGGTATTAGTTACAAGTTGTTCGTAACCGTTAACTTTGTTTTTTTGTTTGTTTGTTTGTTTTTTCTCTCCCTCGCTTTTCCAAATAAGTCTAAATGAGTCGATCCAACAAGTGAAATACTGATAATGTAATGATGATGGTATTTAGGGGATAGCACACCCAATAATTCAAATTCTTCCACTATTTACTCAGTGTTATTTGGTTATAATTAAGTCCTCCATTAAACATGAAAGAAGATATTTTGAAGAATGCTGAAAACCTTTGACATCCTTAGTAGATAAAAGCAAATACTATAGAAGTCAATGCTTATAACAGAATATTTTCTTTAGTGTAAATGAGTAAATGATGCCAGAATATAGATTTTTGGGTGAACTATCCCTTTAATATGCAATGATTGTTATATTAAATATAAGTACTCACGTTCTGTGCAGTATTGGCCTTTCCACCCAGCATCGCAGATGATTTCTCCACGTTCTCCACAGGTGAAGTGACCGAATGCATCGTCTCTGGGCCGGCAGAACACTGAGCATCCTTCACCATAGTAGTGTTCGTCGCACACAAAACGGTAGGAGTACTTGAGCTCGGTTCGTCCCACACTGTGCAGGTCCTGAGACCAATCCTCACCCACAGTCAAGTGCCTCTGTGTGGTCATGGTACTGATGATGCGCTCTGGGTTTTCTGTACAGAACATTCATGCATTCAGTCGACTATAATCTATATAATATGAACTAATGCATCATTCTGCTATCAGATCACATACCTGTTGTCAGATCCTCTTTGGAGTCAGCATGCAGTGCTTCGATTATAAGAGAAAAAGTTCCCTAAAATAGCAAAAACAGCAATCAGGAATTGTGCAAAACATCGCTTTAGGATTAATTTCCCCAAGTCAATGCATCAGCATTACTCACCGGCCACGTGAAACCGAAATTCATCCTGATGGGATTGGTGAAAGAGCCATCCGGTAAGGTATCTGGCACTTGGAAAGAGTTGGAGCCCAGCACAGGGGTGACGGTGCCTCCATAAGTGCAGGGCGGCTCTGGAGACGCATTGGGCTGATAATGCTTTAAGCAGATGCGGAAAAAAGTCTTGCACTCGCACTGCTGGTAAGAGGTAGTCAGTCCACCTTTACAGCAGTTCTTGTTTCCTTGCACGCCCTTCTTGTTTAAAAACTCCTGCAACTTGAGCTCGAAGACGCCTGAGGAGGACGCCTGGAGAATAACCAATGTGTGAATATTAGATCTAATAATGCCAATAACCTACAAGGACTTTAATCTGACTTGAGTGCTTACCTGGCAGAGCAGCATGTAGAGGATGGAGAAGAGGAGCAACAGTAAGTGGCGTCCCATGATGAATAAATAAATAAATAGGATTTTGTGAAAGTCTCTGAGCAACTTGGCTGATCTCAGATCAGTCAGGGGATCCCTTGTATTAAAAGCCTTCTCTTTTCGCCGACTGATTCATTGGTGGAGACTTGCATTCAGTACAGACTGAGCGTGAACGCAGTTCCCATTCATGTCAAGTGCGCACAATGCAACAGTTCTTCCCCGGGAGAAAAAAAAAAGAGTCCAGAAAGTCCTGAAGTAAAACGGACTTGTTGAATTCCGTGATATATAATCCTCAAATGTCGGAGAAGAAAAGTAGGACAGATGCTCGTCGTGTATAGTTCCTTCTTCGTCTGATATTAAACCAGGGTTCGTCACTGGTCCAACATCCCTCCTCACGTCCTTCTCCCGCCGACACTGTGCGTTTGTATCTGGAGCGAGGCCGCCTGCCGCCAGTTTTATACGGAGTGCCACATGCCGGGGTAATAATATGCTAATGAACCACTACCCCCAATCTGTCCCACGCTTTACAATGCAACCAGCCCCTACCAACAACCAACCAACCTCAACGCATCCGCGCTACTGTGTGTGCGTAAAAGTGACGGTAATTTACAACTTCACGTCTTAGATTATGTATTATACAAAACTCTTATTAATAAGTAAAAACGCGAAGTTTTACTCTGTTTACATTTTCCACGCTCAGACTTTGAGTAGCTGAACGCGTGTTTATTCTGTGTGTGTGTCAAGAAGAAAAATGCGTATTTAAAACTAAAGTTTACAAAGCAAACAATCTCAGTTTTCAACAAATGCCCACACTTCCCTTGGCGCTTCCTGCTTCTGGGAGTCTCCTGATTTGTGTGTTAAAAAAGCATTCCTCAGGCAAACACTGTGTGTGTTTGTGTGTGTGTGTGTGTGTGTGTGTGTGTGTGTGTGTGTGTGTGTGTGTGTGTGCGCGTCAGGCAAACTCACAAAAGAATACGCATCATTTGTATGGAGGCCAAATTCTCCACTTGCTTTCCCCTTTTCCGCTGTGTGTGTGCGCGTTTGTGTGTGTGTACGCGTGCACTGAAAGAGTCCGAAGCGCGCGCGCGCGCGTGTGTGTGTGTGTATGTGTGTAGCTTGCATGTGTGTGTGTGTTGCTCGCGTGGCCATCCCCGGGGCGCTCCGCTATTGTGTGCAGGCGGAATAAGTTTGCTCTCAGCTGTATGGTAATTCGGGGAGCACCTGCGCCACCGTTCTCATAATCGGCCGATCCGAGGAGCCCCACAAAAACAAGCAAATCGCCTCCTTATCGTCTCTTTCTCAGGAGCCCATTCAAACAAATATATGTTTGTTTTTCCTCGTCTTTTGAAACTCTTCGATGCCCGACTGTTGTCTTACATTACAACCAGCGACGCTGTTTTTGTCCAATCCAGTATGCGCTGTGTGGAAAAACAAAGTGTGTGTGTAAGATTTTTGCGCGTGTGTAATGGGGGTGGTGGCGAGGAGGGGGTCTTAATTTGGTCGTTCATTTAAGTGCGATTTTCTTAAGCACAAAAGCTTTTCGCCTGCGGTCCATAGTAACCAAACACAAGTGAGACAAATTACATCACTGTGTTAAGATATGCTTTGAGCTCTTTCTGGGATATCCAGTCCAATTCACCAACCTTTAAATGAGCCAACTTTTCTGACATCATAGAGTGGGGAAAAGATGGATTCGGGGGGCTGGTGTACTTGGTACATTGCTGGGCATGAGTTGGATAAAAGATGGCATTCCTGTTTTTTTCTGTCTTGTGATTTAGTTAAGCAGATTTACTTATTTATACTGTTTTTATTTCCTATCTTTCTCCTGTTTAGGATTCGTGAAGTTAGCTTATTAGATTTTAAACTTCATATCTTATCAAATGCATACGCCATTAAACACAATAATATAAAAATACCACTTCAGTTTATTTAGACTGTAAATCACTCTTAAAATGAGCTTTAGTCAAGAGGTTAATATAATTACCAATATAAACAGTGTAATACACAGTGTAATATGCATTTACTAATATGAACCGGTGGCTCAGTGGTTAGCACTGTCGCCTCACAGTAAGAAGGTCGCTGGTCCGAGTACCGGCTGGGTCAGTTGGCGCTTCTGTGCGGAGTTTGCATGTTCTCCACGTTCGCGTGGGTTTCTCCGGGTGCTCCGGTTTTCCCCAGTCCAAACACAAGAGCTATAGGGGAATTGAGTAAGCTAAATTGGGCGTAGTGTATGTTTATGAATGAGTGTGTGGGTGTTGCAGCTAGTAGGGCGTCCACTGTGTAAAAACATATGCTGGAATAGTTTCCAACATAGCAAAATTCTCTGGCCCAATCAGCTTTTGCCTGGCCCACATGCTGCAGTGAACTATGATACATAATTGGACCAAGTCTGGCTTCCATACAATGGCCAAACTTGCACCATATCTGGGCCAAGTCTCAGCCAAGTTAATAACCCATAACTGGGCCAGATATGTTGGTGTGTCACGACTGCAATGAATTTGATAAACTCATGAAGCATTTCACTTTATGGCTGGACTGTTAGAATAATGTTCTTTACTCAAAAATAATAATGCATTTTAAAAGTGGGTCAAGATTTTACGTGGCCCACATATACAGTTTTTAACATCTGGGCCAAATACTTCATTTGAAGTCTGGTGTGCCGCTTTAAAGATGCTGCCACCTCTGCCAAACCCGGGCCATGTTTGCAGGTTGCAGCTGGAAGGGCATCCGCTGCGTAAAAATGTGCTGGATAAGTTGGCGGTTCATTCCGCTGTTGCGACCCCGGATTAATAAAGAGACTAAGCCGACAAGAAAATAAATGAATGAATGAATTATTGGCAAATTCATTAGAACGTTGATAAAGGATCAGTACAGTAAATATATCCTATTACTGTCCTACAGTAGATATATATTAAAAAATGAGTTATATGCGCTGCATGCTAAGCACTTTATTTGCACAACTTCAAAGGCTTTTTTTTTTTAAACCTTCAGATTCAGGATTTTCAAATTGTTGAATCTCAGCCAAATATTGTCCAATCATAGCTAATCAAACATCAATGGAAAGCTTCATTCATTCATTCATTCATTCATTTTCCTTCAGCTTAGTCCCTTATTTATCAGGGGTCATCACAGCGGAATGAACCACCAACTTATCCAGCATATGTTTTACACAGCGGATGCCCTTCCAGCTGCAACCCAGTAGTAGGAAACACCCATACACCTTTAGTCACACTTTTACACTAAAGCCAATTTAGCTTATTCAATACACCTATAGCGCATGTGTTTGGACTGTGGGGGAAACCGGAGCACCCGGAGGAAACCCACGCCAACATGGGGAGAACATGCAAACTCCATACAGAAATGCCAATTGGCCCAGCCTGGACTCGAACCAGCAACCTTCTTGCTGTAAGGCGATAGTGCTAACCCCTGAGCCACCGTGTTGCCTCATTTACACAAATTTAAAGGCAAATAGTTTTTTTACTGTTTAGTTGAATCTCAGCCAAATATTGTCCAAAATCAAACATCAATGGAAAGATTATTTGTTCAGTTGTGTGGTCATATTTTATACAGGATGGTGCTGTTTTATTTCAACCATTAGAATTATATATGTATGAAGAGTTTAGATGCACCTCTAAATGCTATCTAATATTTTCCTCTAAAATGAGCATTTTTATCAGTCTTCTGTGTGTGTGTGTGTTCATTAACATCCCTTTTATGACAAAGAATAAGTCATTTTCCTGGTCTTTAAAGTGAAATATCTCAACATAAACAAAGGAGGCTGAGAAAAATGTTCATTTTCGATGGATCTTTCAGACGACTCTTCATGTTCAAATATGTTATAATTATTCAGCTTTCAGCCTTTAGATTATGTATAAATCTCAGTTTCCAAAATTGACACTTATGACTCATTCTGTGGTCATTTATTTCTTAATAAAATTAGGAATAATAATAAGAAAATTTGAATTAGAAAGTTCGACTTCTTGGTATATATATATATATATAATGATGCAAGTAATGGTTTGCTATATACTGTCTCAAAAAAAAAATCCAATGAATTCACAGGTTGCAGTGGGCTGTATTTTCACACTGCACCCCTCTTTTAAATACTTTTACAAGGCAAAAAAATTGCCTGACCACAGCAAATCAAACATCAATGTAAAACTTATTTATTCAGCAAATTTCAATTTTCAAAAATATGTGGACATATTGTGCTTAATATTAGGGATTTTCTAAAAATCTTTACTTTTTTTTTTTCTTAATTTCCAAAAATGGACACTTACGACTGATTTTATGCGCCCATATTCACTAAGAAATGTTTTTTTTGCTTGTTCAAACTACTTATTTAAAATGAGTTGGAACAACCTAACAATAACCTAATTTACTATTGAATCCATTTAAATTAGTATAAATGATTAACCCAACCTCAATCAATAATCCAGACAACATGATGGAGTTGTGTGGAGCCCTGCATGTTTTACATTCATTCATTCATTCATTTTATTTTCGGCTTAGTCCCTTTATTAATCTGGGGTCACCACAGCGGAATGAACCGCCAACTTATCCAGCATATGCTTTACACAGGGGATGCAGTTTCAGCTGCAACCCATCTCTGGGAAACATCCATACACTCTCATTCACATTCACACACTACAAACAATTTAGCGTAATTCAGCTGTACTGCATGTGTTTGGACTGTGGGGAAACCGGAGCACCCGGAGGAAACCCACGCGAACTCGGGGAGAACATGCAAACTCCACACAGAAACTTGAACTAGAGACCTACTGCATCACCGCGTCACCTGCATGTTTTACAGTGTTGCATTAAAGTAGGAGTATTCACAAGAAATGTAATAAAACAAAATGAATAATGAAATTAATAAGGACATTTTGCATTTTGAAAATATTTTACAGAAAAATATTTGATCAAAATACATGCAGAGTTTTGCTCTAACCAACTGAAATGTATAATTCAACCTAAAATTGAAACTTAACTATAACTAAACTAAAATTGAAACGTAACTTACTATGTACTACCCTCAAGTGTTGTGAGTTTTTTTCTTCTGTTAAACACAAAAGAAGATATTTTGAAGAATGTTGAAATCTGACTTCCATAGTAGGGAATAACAATGTGGAAGTCAATGGTTACAGGTTTTCATATGTTAATAATAATGGTGTTTTTAAAAAGAAGGAATGGATTCAAACAGGTTTGGAACAAGAGTGAGTAAATGCATTTTTGGGTGAACTGTCCCTTTAATTGACAAGTTGCAGTAGCTATCTCACCCTTTTTAAACACGTTTACAGAACATATACAGTAACACGGGCCAAAATGAGTCTAGTCCAGTAGTTTTTGCAGCTTCATTCACTCTCTCAGTGGACTGCAGTATATCTCAAGCCATATTATAAGTCTTTATCACAACTTAATCTGTTTCTTTCTTCTGTTAAACACAAAAGAAGTTATTTTGAAGAATGTTGAAAACCTGTAACCATTCACTTCCATAGTATGAAAAAACAAACATGGAAGTCAAGGGTTACAGGTTTCCATATGTCTGTCATAATTGTGTTTTTAAAATGAAGAAAGGAACTCAAACAGCTTTGGAACAAGAGTGAGCAAATGCATTTGGATAAAGATAAGAAGAAGATGTTTTGAAGAATGCTAAAAACACCATTGACTTACATTGTAGGATAGACAAATATGGAAGTCAGTGCTTAAAGGTTTCCAATGTTCTTCAGAATTTTGTGCCTAAATTAAGAAACTCAACCAGTTTTGGAACAGGAGAAGAGTGGGTAAATGATGACACAATTTTCATTTTTGGCTGAGCTACCCCTTTAACCAATTCACAGGTTGCAGAATAGGTTTTCACAACACAAGGGCCAAAATAAGTCAAGTAGTATTTGCAGCTTCATTCATTCTCCCAGTGGACTTCAGTAATAGTGCTGAAGACTGTATAACTCAAGCCCCTCAGCTATATCACACTGCATTACATCAGTGAGACTTGCTCAGGGGTTTCCAAACCTTTATGATTTTTTTTTTCTTTTGTTAAACACAAAGGAAGAAATTTTGAACAATGCTGAAAACCTGTAACCATTGACTTTTATAGTGTGGTAAAAAAAACATGGAAGTCAATGGTTACAGGTTTCCATACATTCTTCTTAAATGTGTTTTAAAAAGAGGAAAGGAACTCAAACAACTTTAGAACAAGCGTGAGAATATGCATTTTTGGGTGAAGATAAAAAGAAGATATTTTGTAGAATGCTAAAAACACCATTGACTTACATATTTGTTTGTCAGTCTATGGTTACAGGTTTCCTACGTTCTTCAGAATTTTGTGCTTAAAAATAAAAAACTCAGCTCAGTTTTGGAACAAGTGTGAGTAAATGATGACACAATGGTAATTTTTGGCTGAACTACGTAGTTTTGGCAGCTTCATTCATTCTCCCAGTGGACTGCAGTAACAGTGCTGAAGCCTGTATAACTCAAGCCCCTCAGCTATATCACATCAGAGTTACTTGCTCAAGTGTTTCCAAACCTTTATGAGTGTCTTTCTTCTATTAAACACAAAAGAAGATATTTTGAAGAATGCTGTAAACTGACTGCCATAGTAGGAAAGAACAATATGGAAGTCAATGGTTACAGGTTTTCATATGTGGATAGTAATGTTTTTTTTTTAAAGAAGGAATGAATTCAAACAGGTTTGGAACAAGTGAGTGAGTAAATGCATTTTGGGTGAACTGTCCCATTAATTAACAAGTTGCAGTAGCTATCCTGCTCTTTTTGAACTTGTACAGTGCAACAGTTTATAGCCAACAAGGACCAAAATGAGTCTAGTCCAGTAGTTTTTGCAGCTTCATTCACTCTCCCAGTAGTCTGCAGAATAACTCAAGCCAAATTATTAGTCTTTATCACAACTTTATCTGTTTCTTTCTTCTAGTAAACACTAAAGAGGATATTTTGAAGAATGTTGAAAACCTGTAACCATTCACTTCCATAGTATAAAAAAACAAAACATGGAAGTCAATGGTTACAGGTTTCCATGTGACATAATTGTATTTTTAAAAAGAAGAAAGGAACTCATACAGGTTTGGACCGAGTAAGGAGTGAGTAAATGCATTTGTGGGTGAACTATCCCTTTAAACAAGTCCCAGGTTGCAGTATCCCGCCTTTTTAAATCAAGATTACAGTGCATAGAGCCAAAATGAGTGCAGTCCAATAGTTTTTGCATCTTCATTCACTCTCCCAGTGGACTGTAGCAGTAGTAAACTCCTGCAGTAACTTAAGCCCCTCAGCTATATCACGTCAGTGGGACTCGCTCGCTTCTTCTTGCCTTTCTTTGCGCTTTCGTTTTTCATTGATTGTGAAGCCCCTCGGGGGACACTCACTGAAGGGGGTCTACGGTACGCCTTCAGACGCGACCAGACCCTTACACACCATCTGCCACTGACTAAACGCCTGTCTCCTCCCTCCCTCTGCCCGAGTGTGTGTGTGTGTGTGTGTGCTCACTGCCCTTCGTCTAAATTGAACTAGAAGCATGTTAAAGAACCTGTAACGGTATGGGCCGGCAGGGGCCAGATGGCGCAGGCGAAGCCAGAAGTGTTGCAGTCCCAGCGGAGTTAGACAGCACATGGGCGGCCGTGGGAACCTAAGCTGGGCTCGCATCACACGGGATCGATCATATGAAGTCGTGTGGGGATCACAATTAGGGGCTATAATGTTGTTTGCGACCTATCGATCGGCGATGGGGCTGGGGAATCTGATTTGATACGCCACGGTGTGTCTTACCAAAAACGTGGCAGTAGATTGAAGAAGGTGATAGAGCAAGGAGAGAGAGAAAGATGAGGCTGCGCGCGCATCCTCCTGAGTTCGATTTATACCCTTACATTTAAGGCGATTTTAAACATCTGCTTAAAGGGATAGTTCGCCCAAAACTGTCATCATTTAGCCTGCTCACTTGTCCCAAACCAGTTTGATGATGCTCTTATGTTGAACATATTTTGAAGGAAGCTGGATACCTGTAAACATTGACTTCCATTACTTTTCACACTACTGTAGAAATGCTTAATTCTACACAGTTTCTTAAAGCTGTCCCAACACAAATGGATTAAGTTAAGTTAATTGTTTAACACATTTAAGTGGATTTAACAACAAATAATTAAGTTGTCCATTTAAAAAGCTCCTTCTTAAATAAGTAGTTTTAACATTTCTATACTTTAAACACACTTAAAACGACAGCATTGGATCATGTCAAAGCGAGTGGAGTTTTTTTTAAAGAGATAGCTCACTCAAAACTTTTGTCATCATTTACTCACCATTAACTGGTCACAAACCTGTTAGAGTTTTTTTTGTTGTTGTTGTCTTTGAACACAAAATTATTTTAATGTTAACACATGGCCTAGTTCTAATTACTGGTTTTAAACAGTTATGTTGTAGTTACATTCCACTTCCATTGTATATTCCAGGGTATTTAGTTCATATTGATGATTTTAAAATGAAAACTGTAATTCTAAAGAACAAATACTTAATTTTCAAATAAAGAAGTTCCGAATGGGAAGTTTGATTCCACATGAAAGAATCATTTTGAGTTCCTCAAAGTAGAACATTTCAGTGAATGCTTCTTAAAAGATATTAAAAAAACAAGGACATTGTCGTAATATATTTTCTACTAAATACTTTTTGTCACCTGTTGCGGTGCAGAATGTAATGTTTCAACACAATTCTTAAGTTTTTTGGGGACAACTTAATTGTTTTATGTTCAATCCAAAAAAAGTTAACTTATTCAATTTGTATTGGGAAAACATGAAGAAATTGTGTGGAACAATGTAAACATTCAAAAATATTCTAAAAGACTCTAACATTCAAAATAAAATTCTAGATACACGAGACATTCTAAAATATTTCAAAACATTCTAACAATCTAAATGAAATTCTAAAGACATTCTCAAATATTCGAAAGCATTCTAACATTCTTAAAGACATTCTAAAACATTCTAAAAGACATTCTAAAACATTTTAACATTTAAAAAAATATTCTAAAACATTCTACGATTCTAAATGACTTTAAAACATTCTAACATTCTAAAAGACATTCTAAAACTTCTTACGAATAAAAGATTAAAACATTCTAAAACATTCTATGATTATAAAAGACTTTAAAACATTCTAACATTCTAAAAGACATTCTAAAACCTTTTAAGATTCTAAAAGCATTTTAACATTTTAAAATACTTTAAAACATTTAAATATTCTAAAAGACATTCTGAAACATTCTAAGATTGCTGGGTTCAGTTTCTTAATGCAGTCTTAACACAAATTGATTAAGTTAACTTAATTGTTTTAACAAATTTAAGTTAATTAAAAAAATAATAATTAAGTTATCCCCTCCCCCAAAAAAGCTCGTTTTAAATAAGTAGTTGAAACAATTAGCCAAAAAAAAAAATCATTTAAGTCAATGGTTACAGGTTTTCGGCATTCTTCAAAATAACTCTCCATGTGTTTAACTGAGGAAGGAAATGCATAAAGCTTTGGAAACACATGAGGATGTACAAATGGTGAGTTAATTTTAATAGTTGGATGAAATATCGCCTTTAAGACGCATTCCAAAATTGTACACAAATTATGTAAAAGACCTAAAACAAAACATGTTGCGTCTGTTTATTATGTGTGTAAATCTATAATGAAGTGATAAACAATGACTTGTCACTTGTTTTTTATCAACATACAGAGAAAATGAAAAGCGTGCGCTGTTATGGTAACACGTGCACAGCTTTGTCTGAAAGCATCAAACTTTTATCATTAGCATCTAAAACTTGGTGCAAACTTATAATAAATAAATAATAATATCTCCTTAAACACCCATAACCTATTGTTTTGACTTCCTTTATGGGGGTTCAAGTCGTAATTAGGGGCTAGCCATGTTTAAATGAGAATTCAGAGTTTTAGTCGCATGTTTAATTAATCTAAAGCACAAAACAAGCAGTCGCACAAGCGTCGGGCCGGCTACCTGTGGTCCACGCATTGTTTCAGATCATATTACTCTGAGCAGCTGCCCGCGGGCACGCACAACAATCCACGCGCGCCCCCTGCGCTGACCACGAGGCTCATTATCATGCGCCGTTGCCATGGACATGGTGGTCGTGGCTTCATTGGGCTTCTCCCGGGGCCTCCCGAGGGGATACAATCATTCAATAATTACGCCGGGATCCTCTTATTTGCGCCCGTGTGCGTCTGTTTGTGGGTGTGTGCGAGCGTAAGGAAACAGGCGTGGACGTTTGGGAGCTGACGCTTGTCGCGTGCCTTCGCGTATCAAAACACATCTGCTTCCAGGGCTCCTGGGACTGATGCACCACAACATATCGACCTCGACACATTGATTTGACAAGTCATAGGCATTTTTTGACACCACGATCGTGACGCTAAACATATCGATGCAGTGATGGTTTGAGAAAATAACTTCTGTAGTTCAAAATCAGCATGTTTCTTATTAAAGGGATAGTTCACCCAAAATTTACTCAGCCTCAAGTGGTTGCAAGCATTAGTTTTCTCTTCTGTTGAACGCGAAAGAAGATATTTTGTAGAAAGCTGGAGGCCTGGACACAATTTACTTCCATAACAAACACTGTGTAAGTCAATGGTTACAGGTTTTCAGCATTCTTTAAAATATCTCCTTTTGTGTTTAACAAAGGAAAATAACTATAACATTTTAATACTTCAAACACACTTAAAATGACAGTATGCCACTGCATTAGATCTTGTCAAAGCGAGTGGCATTTATTTAAAGGGGTATGTACCCAATATTTCTGACATCATTTACTCATCCTTCACTGGTCACAAACCTGTTTGAGTTTCTTTTGTTGAACACAAAAGTTACTTAAATGTTAACATGGCCTACTTTTAATTACTGGTTTCAAAATGTACAAATTATTTTTAGTTATATTCCACTTCCAGTGTATTTTCCAGTGTATTTGGTTCACATTGTTATTTGATTATATTAAAATGAAGACAGTAATAATAAAGAACAAATACATATTTTTCAGATTAAGAAGTTCTGAAGTTTCCATATCAAAGATTCATTTTTGGTTCCTCAAAGTAGAACATTTCAGTGAATGATTCTCAAAAGATATTGAAGAAATCAAAAGGACATTGTAGTAAAATAGTATACTATATATATTTTTTGTGGGCGAAGCAGTGGCGCAGTAGGTAGTGTTGTCGCCTCACAGCAAGAAGGTCGCTGGGTTGCTGGTTCGAGCCTTGGATCAGTTGGCGTTTCTGTGTGGAGTTTGCATGTTCTCCCTGCATTCGTGTGGGTTTCCTCCGGGTGCTCCGGTTTCCCCCACTGTCCAAAGACATGCGGTACAGGTGAATTGGGTAGGCTAAATTGTCCATAGTGTATGAGTGTGTGTGTGTTAATGTTTCCCAGAAATGGGTTGCGGCTGGAAGGGCATCCGCTGCGTAAAAACTTGCTGGATAAGTTGGCGGTTCATTCCGCTGTGGCGACCCCAGATAAATAAAGGGACTAAGCCAACAAGAAAATGAATGAATATTTTTTTTGTCACCTGTCGTGGAATGTAATGTTTTAACACAATTAAGTTTTTTTTGTGGGACATCCTAATTGTTTTATGTTTAATCCAAAAATTGTGTGGAACAATATGGAAAACATTCTAACATTCTAAAAGACATTCCAATACATTTTAGCATTCTAAAAGACATATAAAACATTCTAATATTCCAAAAGACATTCTAAAGCATTGTAAAACATTATAAAAGACCTTCTAAAACATTCTGACGTTCCAAAAGACCTTCTAAAATATTCTAACATTCTGAAAGACATTCTTAAACATTTTAAGATTTTAAAAGACACATTAAAACATTTTAAAATTCTAAAAGACATTCTAAAACATTCTAAAAGACATTCTAAACATTTGAACATTCTTAAAGACATTCAAGATATTCTAAAAGGCATTCACAAACATTCTAACATTCTAAAAGACATTTAAGACATCCCAAAACATTCTAAAAGAAATTCTAAAACATTTTAAAATGCATTCTAAAATTCGAACATTCTAAAAGACATTCTAAAACATTCTATAAAGACATTCTAAAATACATTGTAAAAGACATTCTAACATTCTAAAAGTCATTCTAAAGCAGTCCAACGTTCTAAAAACATTATAACATTCTAAAAACATTCTAAATGACCTTCTAAAATACATTCTAAAAAGACTTTCTAAAACATTCTAAAATACAATCTAAAACAACATTCTAAAACATTCTACAAGATGTTTTAGAAATTCTAAAACATTTTAAAAGACATTCTAAAATACATTCTAACATTCTAAAAGTAATTCTGAAACATTCTAACATTCTAAAAGATATTCTAACATTCTAAAAGACCTTATAACATTCTAAAAGACCTTCTAAAAGACATTCTGAAAGACATTCTAAAACATTATAAAAGACATTCTAAAACATTCTAACATTCTAAAAGACATTCTAAAAGACATTTAAGACATCCCAAAACATTCTAAAAGAAATTCTAAAACATTTTAAAATGCATTCTAAAATTTGAACATTCTAAAAGACATTCTAAAACATTCTATAAAGACATTCTAAAATACATTGTAAAGGACATTCTAACATTCTAAAAGTCATTCTAAAGCAGTCTAACATTCTAAAAACATTATAACATTCTAAAAACATTCTAAATGACCTTCTAAAATACAATCTAAAAGGACATTCTAAAACATTCTAAAATACAATCTAAAACATTCTAACATTCTAAAACATTCTTAATGACCTTCTAAAATACAATCTAAAAGGACATTCTAAAACATTCTAAAATACAATCTAAAACATTCTAACATTCTAAAACATTCTAAAAGATGTTTGAGAAATTCTAAAACATTTTAAAAGACATTCTAAAATACATTCTAACATTCTAAAAGTAATTCTGAAACATTCTAACATTATAAAAGATATTATAACATTCTAAAAGACCTTCTAAAAGACATTCTGAAAGACATTCTGAAAGACATTCTAAAACATTATAAAAGACATTCTAAAACATTCTAACATTCTAAAAGACATTCTGAAAGACATTCTAAAACATTATAAAAGACATTCTAAAACATTCTAACATTCTAAAAGACTTTCTAAAAAACTTTATAACACTCTAAAAGACATCCTAAAAGATATTCTACTATTCTAAAAGACATTCTAAACATTTTAACATTCTAAAAGACATTCTAACATTGTAAAAGAACTTTGTTTACTATAAAGAATCTTTCATGGAATGCAAAGATTACTTTGATCCTTAACAAAAATTGACTTTTTATTTGTTTGTATTGTAGTCCAGCTCCATATGTTTTCCCCCACAGTCCTGCTGACTTCACCATAACTCTAAAGCGTAAAGCCCTGAGTAGGTGTGTCCAAACATCTGACTTGTATAGTGTACTTCAGGCCTTTGTTTTGAAAAAGAAGCCCATAAAAGTTAGTCCTCTCTGTCTCTCTCTCTCTCCCTCTCTCTCTCTCTTTCTCTATGTGTGTGTGTCTCCAGCAGCATCTGCCCTGAGGATGAACAGATGTAGGCACCTGTGTTTAGGGCTCACACATCCCCCATCATCCTTTTCTTCTGCTCTCCTCCCTTTTAACCTCCTCAATCCTCCTCAGAAGGGCCCACAAAGGGGTAAAAGAGGAGGAGGGGCAGAAACTATACCTCCATCACCCCCTCACACACACACTTACACACTCCCTGAGGACACACGCTCTCTCTATGAGCCTTTGTCATGAGCACTGTCCTCCAGACTGGCCCAAACAATCTGTTGCGAGAGATGATTGCTCATTTCCAAATGACGCCGCCAACACAGGTGTGTGTGTGTGTTTATGTGTGTTGCATGATATCGGAAAAGCCTGACGTTGCGATATTTGGTTTTTCTGCAACGTACATACTGTGTATTGTGAATATGAATACAAATTCAGCAGATGAATACCTCTATATTGAAAAAGAAATCATTCATTTTAGATTGATTGTAGACGACGTAATCATGTAGAAAAAACATAATGAACAAATTGAAAGCAAACAAATCAAATAGAGTAAGGATGGAAGTCTAATATGGTTTTCTGAAGAGGTATATGATAGAAATGTCATTGTAATCATTGTGTTAATAATTTACAATGAGGTTGTATTGGCTAATGTATTTATTAACATGAACAAATAATCAACAATACATGTATTACAGCATTTATTAATTAAAATAAGTGTAAATAAAGTCATTCATTGTCAGTTTGAGTTAACTCGCTGTGCATTAACTAATGTAAACAAGCATGAATTTGGACTTTAATGCAGTAGTAAATGTTGAACTATAATTAATATGGGTGGCACGGTGGCTCAGTGGTTAGCAATATCACCTTATAGCAAGAAGGTTGCTGGTTTGAGTCCCAGTTGGCATTTCTGTGTTCTCCCTGTGTTGGCTTGGGTTTCCTCCGGGTGCTCCAGTTGCCCCACAGTCCACACACATGCGCAATGGGTGAATTAAGTAAACAAAATCGGCCGTAGTGTGTGAGTATGTGTGTGAATGAGAGTGTATGGGTGTTTCCCAGTGATGGGTTGTGGCGCATCCGCTGCCTAAAACATATGGTGGAATAGTTGGTGGTGTATTCCACTGTGGTGACCCCTAATATACAAGGGACTAAGCCATAAAGAAAATGAATGAATGATTAACAAATTATGTATAAGTATTGTTTATTATTAGGCTGTAAGTCACTTTCCAAAACCTTTGCATTCACTGTTTCTCACTGGTGGAATGGTCTTCCCATTCCCACACGGACTAAAAACCTGAACCCCTGTGGACAAAACCAAGACCCTTTATTCTCTCCCCACCACACCACACGACAACCTCAAAACATTATGCATTTTTGAGTGTGCCTCACAGAGGTGAGTGGGCTTGACAAACCACCTGTAGGAACACTCTTTCATCTCTCTGATACTTTACCAGATTTTATCACATTTGCACCAGACACTTTTTTACAATCACTCCATATCTCTAAACAAAATTGTGCATTTCTGAAATGTGCCTCACATAGGTGAGTGGGCTTGACAAACCACCTGTAGAAACACTCTTCTTTCTCTTTAAAAAAAAAAACACTTCTCCTCCTAACTCTAGAACTCAGTTCTCTTAGCACTAACAGTTCCTTTGTATAATTAGCAGGGTCGGCCCTGTACATTTGAGGTACTTAAGCAAAATAATTTTGGGGCCCTACCTTGCTCTAAATGGTGGAGTAATGCCATTGCAAACCGGTCCACAAATATTACATTGCTTATTAAATACAATCAATGCAACAAAAAAGTAAAGCCTGATTTCTTCTACTTAATAACTGTCTGAATGACTTGGACATATTAAAACAGCAGTATTTTGTCAAGTAGCAGCTTCAAAAATGAAGAACTAAACAATCTTTAAAAAGGGACCAGTGACTCCTGTTTGCGCTTTATAGTATTATTCAAATTATTTATTAAATTACCCATTAACATAGTATTTTGTTAACATCTACCCCTACACCAACCCTCACAGTAATGTATAAACTGTCATTATACAGAGTATTATTCATATTATTTATTAAATTATGCATTAAATTGTAATTTTATTGAGATCTATATCTACCCCAACCCTCACAGTAATGAATAAACAATAATTTTACAGAGTATTATTCATATTATTCATTAAATGAACCATTAAAATAGTATTTTAATAACGTCTACCCCTACCCCAACCATCACAGTAATGTATAAACAGTCATTATACAGAGAATTATTCATATTATTTATTAAATTACCCATTAAAATTGTATTTTATAACCATCTACCCCTACCCCAACCATCTCAGTAATGTATAAACAGTAATTATACAGAGTATTATTCATATTATTTATTAAATTACCAATTAAATTGCTATTTTATTATGATCTATATCTACCCCAACCATCGCAGTAATGTATAAACAGTAATTATTCAGAGAATTATTCATATTATTTATTAAACGACCTAATAAAATTGTATTTTATAAACATTTACCCCTATACACCAACCCTCACAGTAATGTATAAACAGTCATTATACAGAGTATTATTCATATTATTTATTAAATTACCCATTAAATTGTATTTTATTAACCTGTACCCCTACCTCAACCCTCACAGTAATGTATAAACAGTCATTATACAGAGTATTATTTATTAAATTATGCATTATATTGCGCTTTTATTAATGTCTACCCCTACCCCAACCCTCGTAATGTAAATCCGTTAAATATTGTTGTGCAGTCTCACAATAATGCTATATAGATGTGAGTATCCACAGCTGTATCCCTTATAGACTTTACCATTGATTTATATGGGACGCCTGCCGCTGATGCAGTGTGGAGTGTTAAGTAGGTTGTGTGTGATTATAGGTGTTTGGTACAGTAATCGTGCCCTCCACGTGCTTTTGTAACAAAATGTTGAGTGTTGAATGTCGTAGTCACACCCTGCAGAGGTTGACCTGCCGCAGACAAAGCCTGGAAAGCGCAGAATAACCAAGATGAGCTTTTAAGACAAAGCATGTGGCAGGTGTTGAGTGTGGCGCCGGTAAGATGAAGCTCGTGGGAAGAGCTTCGGCACAATAGGGTTGTTTTCTGAGCTCCATCTGATCTGGAGTCAGTGGTCGGACCGTGTGTTCCGACGTCTCATCCGTCAGGCTTTAACATCAGATATGATTGTGGATCAGTGACGCTGCTCATGTTTGTTATGATCACCTCGAAACGAAGAGCTCAGTAACTGTCGAAAACCAGCCGTCGAGATTCTGTCGAGTGTTTAGAGGGGATTAGTGATGCTGGCAAGGCTGATTAGTTTAAGACATATGCACTTTTTTCATTCAAACATTTTTATTTATTTGTAGAACATTTTATATAACCTAAAATAATTGTGTTTGTGTGCAAGTGTGTAAGTGTATGCATTTTGTTTTAACTTAAAATTAGGTCAAATATGGGTTAAACAGTCCAACAGTTTGGTTAAATGGTGTATATATATACATACAGTTGAAGTTGAATTATTAGACCCCCTGAATTATTAGACCCCTTTTTGTTTTTTCCCCAATTCCGTAAAATAATAGTTTTAAAAACTGATTTGTTTTATCTTTGTCATGATGACAGTAAATAATATTTGACTAGATATTTTTCAAGACACTTCTATACAGCTTAAAGTGACATTTAAAGGCTTAACTAGGTTCATTAGGTTAACTAGGCAGGTTAGGGTAATTAGGCAAGTTATTGTATAATGATGGTTTGTTCTGTAGACTCTGAAAAAATTAGCTTAAAGGGGCTAATAATTTTGTCCTTAAAATGGTTTTTAAAAACTTAAAAACTGCTTTTACGCCAGCCCAAATAAAACAAATAAGACTTTACCTAGAATGAAACATATTATCAGACATACTGTGAAAATTTCCTCGCTCTGTTAAACATCATTCGGGAAATATTTAAAAAAGAAAAAAATTCAAATAAATAAATAAATATATAATAAAAATATTTATTGCATTATTTAATGTTAACTTACAACAACCATATTTTTCATTTATGTGTACGTTATATAGTTCAATGATTTAATTTTCTATTTTGATTGACAAACCAATCATTTTAGATTATAATATACACTTTATTATAATTGTAAACCTTTTTTAATGTTTTAAATGTCAAATCTTGTTTATTTTGTTAGAAATAAGTATAAAATATATTTAGAATTTTTTATTATATATAAAATAATACATGTATTATAATTTATTTCATAAAATATAATTTGTAAAATAAATAAATGTAATATATAATTTGAATATTACATTATACTTAAATATTAATAAATGCATTATATATATATATATATATATATATATATATATATATATATATATATATATATATTTATGTATTAAACATTAGTAAGATATATATATTTATATATCAAATCTTGTTTATTTTGTTAGAAATAAGAATGAAATATATTTACATAATACATACATATTTATATATATTAAATAATACAGGTATTACAATTCATTTTTTAAATATAATTACTACAATGAATGTAATATACAATTTAAATATTACAATTTAAATTTTTAGATTTTTTTATTCCATATATTAATTTATGGTTTTATATATCAAATCTTGTTTATTTTGTTAGAAATAAATATTAAACATATATATAATTTAAAAAATCATCACCGATGTGTCAACACCGGTAATCAACACATGTATTCTAATTTATTTCATAAATATAGTTATTAAAATAAATACATCTAATATAATTTGTTAACAATGTAATTATTTATTTCGATAATAAAAATATGTACAATTAAAAAAATAGCCTTATAAACAGGTCTGAAGTCAGTTTTAAGTCACAGTCTGCACAAGTCTTTCCAGCTCTCTCTCTCTCTCTCTCTCTCTCTCTCTCTCTCTCTCTCTCCCCACTGTGCACCTGTTGTGAGCTCTTCAGGAATCCTGTCGGTCAAAACACAGTAAACGGTCTAAAAGAGATACAGCTGCGGATACTCACATCCATATAGCATCATTATTGTGACACTGTACAACAATAATTAATATTTTTACATTACTGTGAGGGTTGAGTTCAGGGTTGTGGTGGAAGTAGACATTAATAAAACACTTGTTGATGCGTAATTTAATAAATAATATGAATAACACCAGGTATAACTTTTATTTTGTGTTACTGTGATGGTTGGAGTAGGCATTAATAAAATACAATTAACGATAAATTTAATAAATAATTAAATATTTATGGTCAACTTCCGGCCGCGGCTGTATCTCTTCTAGTAACAACCGACAAAACAGGGGTCCTGAAGGTGACGCTTTCTTCCTCCGCGCTTTTTTCTCGATCTTTCCTGCATTCTGTCGCTCTTGTGGTTTTTCTAGAGGTCCCAGACCCCTGCCCCAAAAGTCCTGCCCCGGGGGACAGCGGCCTTTGTGAGCCAATGCCCCTTCAAGCTGGACAGACAGCTGCCGCGGAGAGAACATCATCTCCACACACACAAGCATGCACGCGCAGAGTTCGTGCACTGCGTCCGT
>NC_133176.1:57467500-57470000 GCF_049306965.1 Danio rerio | reverse complement strand
GAATCATCAGCTTAATACAATAAATACTAATATTAAAAAATTGTAATCTAGTTTCTTTCATTAGCAAGATCCTTTAACTTGTTCAGGAATTAATTATTTTTCTGTATAATTACAATGTGAATATATAAATTATGTAAAATAATGGTATACTTTGTCACTTATATTGATTTAATTGCTAATTTCCTCCCCGAATAGTCTTATAATAATACTAAAATCATTCTTCAAGATGCATATTTCAATGGAAATATTTTCTGAATTTTCCTGAGTATCACATTAATTGGTCTGCTTTATTATTTCATTAATATATACTAATTCTCATTTTGCACGTTTAATTGTCATGAAAATAATAACGTAATATAATAAAACTGAACCTATGCTCCTAAACTTTAAGTTAATTTCTTTAATCTAAATGATTCGTTAATTTGGATCTATTTTCCTATGACTTTTATCGTGAAATATGACAGGTTGCATGAGATTGAACCTCACAGAAGTGTAAATACACACATACACATCGAAAACCCTGAATATTCCAGAGGCAACACAACTGTGTGTGTATTTGTATGTGTATGTGCTATGACCAAATGTCCCCACAAGTATAGGAATACCAGTAGATTTTGACCTTTAGGAAACTGTTTTGGTTTTTATGAGAAAAACAGTTCATAAATCACAGAATATACAGTATAAACATCATTACAAGGCAAGTCCCCATAAAGATAGCTGTACAAGTGACTGTGTGTTGCTATCAGCTCTTATCAGGCACAATCTGACGGCTGTTTGATGGACTAATACTGAGCAATTGTGTTTTTAGCTGATCTGTGTGTGTGTGTGTGTGTGTGTGTGTGTGTGTGTGTGTGTATCAGGGGCGTGAGGTGCTTTGATGGTGTGATATACGCGTGTGTGTGCGTGTGTATGTGTTTGAGGGCGGCTGCCAGGGTCAGCTCTGTCCTGGGAAAGTTGAGCTCTCCATTTACATCAGCACATGTTGAGGCCTTCTGGTGGCTGCAGGAGCACACGGGTGGACAGATGGCAGAAGGTGCAGATTCGCTGCAAACACACACACACACGCACACTCACTCAGAGATATGGAGGAGAGACTGTTCAGTAGCATCAGCACTCACCGTCATAAAGAGCAGAGGCACTGGTTTAAAGGGATAGTTCACCCAAAAATGAAATTAGTGTCATCATACACTCAATCTTCACTTGTTCCAAACCAGTTTGAGCTTCTTTCTTCAGTTGAACACAAAAGAAGATATTTTGAAAAATGATAAATACCATAGCAACGACCTGTCACATCACATCACCACATCCTTGACCTTTCACTTGACCTCATATTTTATTCAGATTTTTGTGCTTTTCTATCTATCTATCTATCTATCTATCTATCTATCTATCTATCTATCTATCTATCTATCTATCTATCTATCTATCTATCTATCTATCCCTCTATCTATCATTCCATCTGTAGTTCTATATACATATCCATTGTTCTATCTGTCTGTTGGTCCGTCTGTCCATCCATCCATCCATCCATCCATCCATCCATCCATCCATCTATCTATCTATCTATCTATCTATCTATCTATCTATCTATCTATCTATCTATCTATCTATCTATCTATCTATCTATCTATCTATCTATCTATCTATAATTGTTTGAACTGTTTTACTATTATAAAGATTGCTTACAGAGGGGAACATAGGCTATTTTTTTTCTAGTTTTCTTCAACTTTTAAGTATAACTCCAGCTCTGGCAGGAGATGTGAGGCTCTCAGTGAAACGCATCACTGAGCTTGCTCGCGCGCGCGCGTGTGTGTGTGTGTGTGTAATAATCCTCTTTACTGCAGCAGATGCTCGTCTGTCAATCAACCGGACCGAACTTGACTTGAGAGCGCGAGAGAAACAACCCAGCAGGCGTCATTTAGCGATGCAGGAATGGTAAATAAAGCTGTATTCTACACACACCATACCATGATAGCGACCACAGTCGTGTTTAAAAGTTGCATTTGTTGACCGGATAACGCAATGCCGTCGCAGGATGATGCCGAGTCGGTAAATGAAGACGATTTTCCGCCTCCGGTTCCACCGCGAGTAGCTCCACCGCGAGACACGCCGGCAGCATCTGAACGCCGGGTAAAGTGTGTGATGGTCGGCGATGGAGCGGTGGGTAAAACCAGTCTGATTATCAGCTACACCACCAACGGATATCCGGCAGAACACATTCCCACTGCCTTTGACAACTTCACAGGTAAACTCCACTCAAAACTGAGGTAAAGTTGGTTTTATATTCGCACATTGGGACTTTCTTCTTAACAATATCTTTTCAGACAATCATTATTAGCAAATTTTAAATCATATTAGCAGCCAATGACTATCGAAGTACAACACTGTTCACTATTGCTAATGTCTAATTGTGCTAATGCTGTTTGAATTGCTATTTCAGACCCAATATTTAAATTAGCATGCTAAACAATATAGGGACTGTGAAATGAACAAATGAGCG
>NC_133176.1:57382500-57465000 GCF_049306965.1 Danio rerio | reverse complement strand
TTTAATGTACACTACTACAGCATCAAAATTGGTTTACGTATTATATTCATTCATTCATTTTCTTTTCGGCTTTGTCCCTTTAATAATCTGGGGTCGCCACAATCGAATGAACCGCCAACTTATCCAGCACTTGTTTGCTGCGTAAAAACGCGCTGGATAAGTTGGCAGTTCATTCCGCTGTGGCGACCCCAGATTAATAAAGGGACTAAGCCGAAAGTATGGAGGAATGAATATTACTATTATTATAATATATTTTTTAAGTCAATGGTTTCAACATTTTTCAAAATACCTTTTTGTGTTTAACAGTAGAAAGAGACTCATAACAGTTTGCAACCACTTGTGAATAAATAAATAGTCAATTTTCAATTTTGGGTGAACTATCCCTATTAATACAACAAATTGTCCATTTAATCTACACTAAAACATCAAAACTGGTGTAAGTATTATTATTTTAAGTTAATGGTTACGGATTTCCAACATTTTTTAAAATATCTGCTTTTGTGTTCAACAGTAGAAGGAAACTCTTAACAGTTTTGAACCACTTGTGGATGAAAAAATAGTCAATTTTGGGTGAACTGTCTGTTTTAATACAGCAAATTGTTCATTTAATGTACACCAAAACATCAAAAGTGCAGTACATATTATATTACTATTTTAAATTAATGGTTAGCGATTTCCAACATTTTTCGAAATATCTTCTTTTGTGTTCAACAGTAGAAAAAGACTCATAACAATTTGGAACAACTTGTGGATGTATGAATAGAGTCGATTTTGGGTTAACTGTCCCTTTTAATAAAGCAAAGTGTCCGTTCACTGTACACTAAAAACATCAAGATTTGTTTACATAATATAATATTATTATTTTAAGTCAATGGTTACCGGTTTCTAACATTTTTCAAAATATCTGCTTTTGTGTTCAACAGTAGAAGGAAACTCATAACAGTTTGAACCACTTGTGCATGAATAAATAGTCAATTTTGGGTGAACTGTCCCTTTTAATACAAGAAATTGTCCTTTTAATGTACACTAAAACATGAAGATTGATTTACATATTTATTATTTTAAGTCAATGGTTACCGGTTTCCAACATTTTTCAAAAATCTGCTTTTGTGTTCAACAGTAGAAGGAAACTCATAACAGTTTTGAACCACTTGTGCATGAATAAATAGAGTAAATGTTTAAGTTTGTGTGAACTATCCCTTATAATACGATAAATTGTCTGTTCACTTCACACTAAAGCATCAAGATTGGTTTACAACATGTTAAATTTCTGTTTCCAGGATGACTTTGACCGACTCCGCCCACTCTGTTACCGTGATGCTGATGTGTTCCTGCTCTGCTACAGCGTGGTCCTCCCATCCTCCTTCAGAAGTGTGACTGACCGATGGGCTCCTGAAATTAATCGAATCTGTCCTGGTGTTCCCATCATCCTCGTGGGCACTCAGTGTGATTTACTTGAAGACGTTCAGGTGCTTATCCGACTCGCAGAGGGCCAGGAGAAACCAGTGAGCCAGGAAGACGCCCGATTGTGTGCCCGTAGCATCGGTGCCGTGACATTCGCTGAATGTTCAGCTCTGACACAGAAGAACCTGAAGGAAGTGTTCGACGCCGCCATCTTAGCTAGCATGAAGCATGCAGAGGAGTCGATGTGGCCGAGGATCCAGACGCTGAGAGAAAAAACCCCAGATAAAATCAGACAGCTTTCTGAAAGCTGGTGGAAGAAACTGAGCTGCGTCCAGAGCTTTGATTTTCAGTGACAGAGGATCCGCTGGTGGGTTTGAGTTGCCTTTTTTGATACATCAGAAGCTCACAATGTAAACAAATGTTCTTAAAGGTACAGTTTACACCCAAAAATGTAAAAATAATCATGCATTATTTATTTTACTTTCCACTTGTAAATGAGTTTGTATCTTCTGTTCAGCACAAAAGAAGATAGTTTGAAGAATGTTCTACACTGTAAACAAAAATAATTAACAGGTTGCCTATTTTGTGATTTACAGGTTTATGAGTTGCATTATGGGGTGTTTATCTCTGCTCTGTCAACTTGTGGTGTTAAAAATTAAACTCTACAGTTTAATAAAGTGACTATTGCTAAACTCTAAGCAGTTTGAAACAATGCATTGTATACTACAGTAGTAGTGTTGTCAAGATACTGGAATACGTCCATCTTCCCTTAACATTTGAGCTCTGTTGAGCACGTTCTTAAATTTGCCATTGTGTTCATGTGCTCAACAGAAATGACTGTGATTGGTTGTGAAGGTCATCAGTTCACCGAACTCACCGATGTTTACTGAGTGTAACCACAGATACAGGGACACTGGAGTGTTTTAAAGCTACGTCGATCAGCTGGTTTGTCTGTAAGCTGACATACAGGCTATCCACTGATGCAACGCGGCTTTAAATCGATCCAGTGTGCCTGTATCTGTGGTTACACTCAGTAAACATTGGTGAGTTCGGTGATCTGATGACCTTCACAGCCAATCACAGTCATTTCTGTTGAGCATGTGAACCCAATGGCAAATCAGCGCTATTTCAGAACGTGCGCTCAAATGTTAGCGTGATGTTTTAAAAATTTCAGAACCGACTGGTAGCAAATTCCAGTATCCTGGCAACACCAGTATATGGAGAAATAAGTGTGTAAAATGACAGGAAATGTACTGGTAGTTTATTACCAGGTTTCATGTTTGTTATTTACAACAACAAGCGAGACAGTTTATCACTGTTTAAACTATAAAAATATAAATAAAAGTCACTTTTTTGGACTTTTTAACGTCAAACGTTGTTAGAGAAAAGATTAAGGTCCCACAATGCAATTAAAAAGCTTAAATAAATAAATAATAATACTAAAAAACAAATCACAAAATTCCAAAAATTGTAAATTTTTCGTCTATTTTTACAGTTTGCCATTTACTTAAATAGTATTTTTTTTTTAACTGCGAATGTTAATCTCATAGGTTCTTCAAAACATTCTTCAAAATATCTTCTTTTGAGTTTAAAAAAAGAGATAGAAGCACTTAATTTGTGAGGTGAGCAAATGGTGAATAAATGATAATTATGTGGTGAACTATCACTTTAAATCTATTTTTAATGATACAAAAAACAGGATATATTTGGTGAGAAGCAATGTAGGAAGGGATGGTGGTAAAATAATATTAATTACGCATTTTATTTGTAATGCATTAAAAAAAAATTTAAACCCAAAGCACTACAAAAGAAGATATTAAACACATCATATATATTAAGAAATAGTACAAAATAGAAAAACAGTAGAAAAAAAACATCAAAAAGGCAAGCTTAAATAACTGTGTCTTAATTAACTCTTCGAAGTAAATTAAAGTTGGGCCACTTCTGATATTAAAGAGAGACAATATAGTACAATGTGGATGATTTAAAGGATGGTGCTATATTTTATATCAAGCATTCATATATATATATATATATATATATATATATATATATATATATATATATATATATATATATATATATATATATATATATATATATATATATATGTATGTATGTATATATGTATGTATACAGTTGAAGCCAAAATTATTCTCTTTCCGGTGGATTTCTTTTCTTTTTCAAATATTTCCCTAATGATGTTTAACAGATTAAGGAAATTTTCACAGTAGTTTCTATAATATTTTTTCTTCTGGAGAAAGTCTTATTTGTTTTAGTTTGGCTAGAATAAAAGCAGCTTTTAAAATTGTTTTAACCATTTTTAAGGTCAAAATTATTAGCCCCCATAAACAATAATTGTTTTGGATTGTCTTCAGATCAAACCACTGCTATACAATGACTTGCCTAATTAATTAAGCCTTTGAAAGGCACTTTAAGCTGAAAACTAGTATCTTGAAAAATATCTAGTAAAAGTCATCATGCAAAGATAAAAGAAATCAAATATTAGAAATTAGTTATTTAATCTATTATGCTTAGAAATGTGTTGAAAAAAACTGTTAAACAGAAATTGGGGGCAAAAATATCCGGGGGGCTAATAATTCAGGCTTCAACTGTATAAAAAAACACCAGCAGCAATCATTTTCTTTAAAACATTGTGCAGTAGATTGTAAGAAAGTCTATATTTTTGAAACCGGTGGCCAATTTTGATAACTTGGTTACAGATTTGACACAAACCACTGTTAATATCTGATTGAAACATTTACCACAGCGTTCATCAATCTTTCTCATTGTATGGTTATATATCTGGAAAGACAGACCTGAGTAAAAGCTCATTTAGCGTCACCTGTTGTGTGTTGACCCAGAAATCTCGGTGTGATTTGGCTCAGCATTGCTAGCGCTGGATTAGCTGATCCTGTGAACAGACTGAAGATCAGGACTAAAGGAGAGGGATTTGAGCTCTGCGTTACACCTGTTGTGCTCCCCTATAATCTGATGTTCATTAGCAACGTCATTTCTGCCGTTTACATCATTTTGTACTGTGAAAATTGTGCTTGTTGCTGCTTGTTCAAATGACTTATTTAAAATGAACTATCAATGCAATTCTAGAGTTTTTTGGGGGGGACGACTTAATGATTTTATGTTCCATCCACTTAAATTTGTAAAAATAATTAAGTCAGCTTAATCGGTTTGTGTTTGGACAAAATTGTGTGGAACACAGTATTTGTTTATTTATTTTTTTTGCAAAATAAGTGTAAAATGAGAACTGTCCCACCAGGCACAGGACGTCAACATGGCGTCAGATTGACATTGTACCCCAACTTCAGGGCACATTGCGTTTTGGGTGAAAATGAAAATTGTGTTGACATTAGAACCCAACGGCAGACCGAGGTCAGTGTCCAATGTCGGACAGACAATGGATGTTGCTTACTTTCCAACACAAGTTAAAAACAACCAAATATCAACGTTTAATGATGTTACAGCTTGACATTGTGTGTACGTTGCCATTGTGACGGCTATCAGACGTTGGATTTTGGTTGCCATACCTTGATGAATACTGTAAATGTCAATATTTTACATCAATATGACGTTGGTTTAAGATGTTGGCTCGATGTTGGATATTGGCCAATTTTCAACGCAAACTAATATCAACCAAATATCAACGTCTAATAATGTTAAAGCTTTAAGTTGTGGGGATGTTACCATTATGACGTCTATCAGATGTTGGATTTTGGTTGCCATACCTTGATGAGTAAATGTCAGTATTTGATGTCAATACGAAATTAGTTTAAGATTTTGGCTCGACGTTGGATGTTGGTTACTTTCCAACTCAACTTCAAAACAACCAAATATCAATGTCTTATGATGTTACAGCTTGACATTGTGCGGGCGTAATCATTATGCCGGCTATCAGACTTTGGATTTTGGTTGCCATACCTTGACGAATACTGTAAATGTCAGTATTTGACGTCAATATAACGTTGGTTTAAGATGTTGGCTCGACATTGGATATTGGCCACTTTCTAACGCTTTCTAACGCAAACTAAAAACAACCAAATATCAACGTCTAATGATGTTACAGCTTTAAGTTGTGTGGATGTTACCATTATGACGTCTATCAGATGTTGAATTTTGGTTGCCATACCTTGATGAGTAAATGTCAGTATTTGACGTCAATATGACGCTGGTTTAAGATGTTGGCTCGACGTTGGATATTGGCCACTTTCTAACGCAAACTAAAAACAACCAAATATCAACGTCTAATGATGTTACAGCTTGATGTTGTGTGGATGTTACCATTATGACATGTATGAGACGTTGAATTTTGGTTGCCATACCTGACGAATAAATGTCAGTATTTGACGTTGCAGTGGCAGTTTTCTTTAAGGAGGCTCTCTCAGTGGTCAAAAAGAAAAATTCTTACCCAAAGTGTCTTTTAAGGTTTTATTCTTTGCAAAGAAGGTCACACGATCATACATCAACAACCGTATCTGCAGAGAGTGAGACGCAGAGACAGAGCACGTTCTCTTTTTATCTAGTTTGTAATAACCACAAGGTCATCAGTGGCATACAGGATGAATCACAGTTACATCAACGCTCAAACTTCAGTTTTGACCATCTACATTTCAGCCTTACATCCCATCTGAACATGTAGTTTGTGAAATCACCATATACTTATCTAGATCTTGACTGGTGATAAACAGATGTTAAAGTGGCCACAGTTGGTCTAACTTAAACAGCACGTTTATGGATGAATAAAAGAACAGACCTTTATAACTAGAACAAATTAGTATTTAAAATGATGAATAAAATGAATTTACACCACAACATCAATATGACGTTGGTTTAAGATGTTGGCTCGACGTTGGATATTGACCAATTTCAGACGCAACCTAATAACAACCAAATATCAACGTCTAATGATGTTACAGCTTGGAGTTGTGTGGACGTTACGACTTTGACATCTATCAGACTTTAATTTTGGTTTCTATACCTGATGAATAAATGTCTGTATTTGACGTCAATATGACTTTGGTTTATGATGTTGGCTCGACGTTGGATTTTGGTCACTTTCCAACTCAACTAAAATACCCCAAATATCAACGTCATTTGACATCATTATTGGACATCAAAATAACGTCCTTACACACTGGCTAAACAATGAATTTTGGTCACCTGACATCTCGACCTAAATCTAACCTAATATTAACGTCTAATAACATTGTGTGCCTGCTTGGTGTGTTTAGTAGGCTGTAAAATAAAAGCATTAAAAGAGCAAATCATGTTGGTTTTCGGAAGAAAAAAAATCTTATTTGCATTTTATAGCATAGCGGTGCTTCATTGTAAACTGTCTGCAAATTGTTAACCGAAAAAGTCGAAGAATAAAGATAATGTCTGTCAAAAGAAAGAGTCGACTCTGGATCGTTTTAATGAGTCGTTACGCTTTTCGAATCTTTTGCCTGCTAACGATTTACATCAAAGTAACATGATATTTGCATAATATGAACATGTTTCTGATTTGAAATAGATATGCAAATATTAATCAAAACAGAGTTAACAAGCTGCCCAATCAGAGGAGAGGGGGAGGGGCTTACAGACCTTAAAGTCTGCATGAACTTAAAGCTGCGACCATTTTTTTAATGTATTGTGACGCAGTTCTTAGAGAAACAGAATATTAAATGAGGAAACAGTGGGCGTGGCTTGTTTTTTTCCTACTGCAAGCTGATTGGATGTAGTAAAGTAGGCGATTCATTCAGAAAGATCAGAAAAAGGATTTCGGGAGAGTTATTACAACCGAACAGACTCCTCCTGCTCACCATTTCTGTTAGTTGTCAAAACTGACAGCTGATAGGGCGTGGCTAACATATTTACCTGCCTCAGACAGACCTCATCTTAGAATTAAACTGAAAACCAACAGGAAGTGCACTTTTAGATTTTAATTAAAGATTACAAGGGCAAACATTTATTTATTTATTTTTATGCAAAAGCATTGCACAATGGTTATAATTTCAAATGCATAATCTGCGGAAATTACAATGTTTTAGGATCGTATATGCATTTAAACCTGTTGTATAGGGCAGTGTTTCCCAAGCCTGTTCCTAGAGACACACCAACAGTACATATTTTGGATGTCTCCCTTATCTGACCCATTTACTTCAGGTTGTAGAGTCTTATGTTCTGATGAGTTGATTCAGGTGTGTTTGATTAGGAAGAGGTTAAAAACCTGTCCTGTTGTTGTGCCTTCAGGAACAGGGATGGGAAACACTGGTATAGGGGACTTCAAGACAATGTTGGGGTGCTTTAAAATATTAAACAACCTCCCCTTTAACATCTTGTGCATCTATAGGCGTTGATTTGCGTCAGCCGAAATGAACTTCTGCTGTTCAGACGTCACTGTCAAAGGTCTGTATGGCCTTTAAGCCTTTAATCAGATCTGATTCATTTACATCATTGTGTTAGGTTTTTCCCATCGGCAGCCTGAGACTCTCACAGCAGATGCAATTACCGCCATCACGCAATAACAATTACCTGCACAATGACACTTAATGCAGGCTTCAGCTCCGAGTGCATCTGAATGGACTCAATCTGACAACTGAAATCACACAAAATGCTTTAATAGCAGCGATTACGGCCACTCATATCTCTGACTCACAGGTGGCGCTGATGCTTGTATCGTAAAGATAAAGCTGTATGTGGAAATATACTACAAATTTTCAGCCATTTATATTTAGGAATATTCAAGGTTGAGAAGTGGGAACAAATTTGAGAAATAAAATGGAACATGTATTCAGAATATGGACGCTTGATTTTAGCGCCATCGGTGGCCATTGGATGAACTGCAGCAGTTACTTATTGAGTGTGTTTGCACTTGTAATACACAAGAGACTAAAAGTTAAACACAAAAATGAGTAGAAAACCTCTAATTTAATAGTGATATCTTTGCACAGACTCCTTAATTCACTGGAATTATTTCGATGATGTAATAAAAAAAAGCACAATTGTAATAGTTTATGTAACGACGGGGAGTGACGCCAACAACAGAAGATAGGATCCAAATGCAGGTTTATTCACAGTCAGGCAAGCAATGGTCAAAATCAGGTATGAACAGGTATGTGCGGGCAAATCCAGAGTCGTAATCAAGGTACAGGCAATACGTCGAAAGGCTGGTGGCTAAACAGGATAACAAGGATACAAAGCTAGGTTCAAACACGGAGAAACAAGACAGGGAGAAACGCGTTGTAATGTCACTTAACAGTAAACAAGACTCGGCAAACTGGATGAGTTCATGAATGGCTTAAGTATGGTGTGATATCAGTCTTTGACAAGGTTTAGCTGGTGAGTGTAATCAAGCGAGATGAATGAGCAGGCGTGCGTGTTTGGAAGAAGTGCATGTATGAATATGTAGTCCTGGGAAATGCGGAAGTGAAGTTCATGATTATAGTGGAAACCAGCGATCTCCGGAGAACGATCTCTGGTTATCGTAACAAGTTTATATATTTTTGAGATTATAAAGTCTATAAATCTCCCTTTGTGCCACTACAGATTGAAGAAATCCATTTCTTTGCATAATTCTCATGTACAATGTGTCCGGAAAGTATTCGTAGCGCTTCACTTTTTCCACACTTTTTATGGTACTTTTTTCCTGAATGGATTAAATTCATTTATTTAATATCAATAATATCAATAATAAACCTTAAAAGTTTAAAATAGAATTATAAAGGGAGTTCATTTATGGTTTCAATGCCGATACTTTAAAGGAGTTTAAAGTGAGTGTGGTGGAGCGGGTGGTCAGATGGGCTCCAGCTGATCCTGTAATGGGTCGAGACAGAAGCCACCTGTGGGAATTAGGCGGGCAGATGGCGACTGGTTTTCCCCTCACAGGATTTCTTGACCTCAACTTCCACCTGCTGCGGAAATCATGCAGGAATAACATCAGTACAGCAAGCCTGCCTGGAGAAATGAGGAAAACCCACTAGAAAACCACGACCAGGATATCTGTAATCAGTGTTTTTCTTTTTTCCCCAACAACTTTTAATCTTAAAAAGTTTAACAAATTGACTTTTATTAATATTTTTAATAGTTTAAAGTGATGTTTTGTCTAGGTTGGTGTTGAATATTAAGCTTCAAAACCCTTGCAATAAGCTGCCAGTTCATTTTCTGTTATTTTACAGACTTATTATACATTATATTATTTCAAACTACAAAAATGTCATAATAAAAGTCACTTTGCAAAACTGTAGAGTTTAATTTTCAGCATCAGAAGTCGACAGAGCAGATATCAACATCCCATAATACTCAAAACAGTAAATAAACAGAAAACACTCGTGACAAAACTGTTAATTAGTAGCAGTTGAAGGAATTATTCATGTTATCTATTAAATTACCCATTAAGGTGCATTATATTAACGTCTAGCCCTACCCCGACCCTTACAGTAATGTAAAAATATTAATTATTGTATAATGTCGCTAGAATTCTGTCACTAAACTTCACCATGGTTGCAGATATATTCTAATATTACTTATATCTATTATTACTAAAGTTATTATGCCGTAAGTTTAGATAATCATTTATTCTTAGGGGCTAAATGCATTGTTATTGTCAGTAGTTCTTAAACTAGGGCTTCATATATCTATAAATAAGCAATTTTAAGCATTGCTGGATCTCCACCTGTAGAGGACACTGTTGAGCTGAATGTGCTCCAGACCTTCAATATGAAGAATCTGCTAGAATCGCTTGGCTGCTCTGCGTTTTTAGTCATAATGCCTGATAAATCTGTATCTGCATGTTGAAAATGCTGCAGGATCTTTTTTACAAATCATAACCATAAAATGTGGTTATTTTCTGTTATTCAGCGGGTGTTTTGCTGGTACTTTTAAGATGCAAGAAAGGTGGAATTCATCACATGAACTAATAAACCCAACAGTCAACTTTATCAAGTGAAATGAGTGTAGTTATCTTAGATTTGACGGAAAGTTAATTCTACTCATTTGAAAAGAGTTTTGAACTCGGTGTTGAAGGTGATGAAGGTCATTAAATGCCTCATTACTTCAACTTAAATGAAGTAAGTTCACAGTACTCATATAGATTAGTTTTTTTTAACTCAAATGGTTTGTTGCAATCGGTTTCCTCGAACAGTTTGAGTTGCCTTAACTTTACTCAGGTTTACTCAGCTGGTTTGAGTTCTCTTCATTTATCGGGTTTTACTGTGCTTGAATTGCATCGTTTACTCAAATGGAGTAAGTTCACAGTACTCGTTAGCATTAGTTTTTGAACTCAAATGGTTTGTTGCAATCGGTTTACTAAAATGATTTGAGTTACTTTAACTCTTTGGGTTTTACAGTGCATGACATTGCTTTACCATTTCAAACAGTTCAACAAGGTGTCAACAGTGTCAAAAAGTTTTGCTTAAAAAAAGCTTTAAACATTTGTCGAATTCATTAAAATGTAGAGGTTTTATATTTATTTTTAAAGATTAATGGTAGTATTTGTAAATACTGTTATTTATTACATGATTATTATGATCTATTTTTACTGTTACTGTTATTATATTATCTTATTACAGTTATATAAAAAAATTAAATATAAATATATATATTTTTTATGACCCAACACAAAAAGAATACCATTTTTAAGTAGAAATATCTTTAAATATATGTTATTGTTATATTTATATTATATATTTTATAATTGTTTTATATTTTCTAATTTATTTTTTAATTTTATTTATTTATATTTAATTAATTGTGTTACATTTTTTGAGGAAGTCTTTAGAAATTGATGTGTATTATTTCTTCTGGCTCCGCGTTCAAAACAATAACATAATGATTCCACATCTAATATAACATCAATAATTCAGCATTTTTATTTGAAGTGTGACATATCTATATAGGTCACCATTTATAGGAGGGTAAAAAGAAAAACTTGCTTTGATATCAGTCTGGTGATGTCATGCGACAGCTGTGATGACGTGTTTCCCGACAGGTGCAGCGGTAGCGCTAATGCACGCGGCTCCGCTCAGACTGCAGAGGTTCAGATCTGGACAGACAGTGGCGGACAGATGTTCAACACGTGGAAAAACCCTGACAGCTGCTGCCTCTTTCATCAGCTCAGCGTTTCTCCATCTTTCTCCTTCAGATCAGTTCCTCGTTTGATATACTGACACAGTCTGTAGAGCTGATGTAATGCATGATGGATCAATGATTTCATGTTGTTTACGCCAAATATGCACTTTCAATCCTAATGTTACAGCAAAAATCCAGACTCATCGCTCAGACTAGATTTTCTTAAGTCTTCCATTGTGAAGATTCCCTCTGTATTTTGTAAATATTAATTAATATTTAGAAAAATAATGTTTTTATTTTTGTATTTTTAGTCATGACTTAACACAAAAAGAGTAACTTTTCAAAAATAGAAATGTCGTGTTAAAATATTTTTTGTATATATTGTTGCTGTTTAAATATATATATACTTTATATATATATATATATATATATATATATATATATATAAAAAGTAAGTTCACAGTACTCATATAGATTAGTTAAAAAAAAAAAAAAAAAATATATATATATATATATATATATATATATATATATATATATATATATATATATATATTTATTTATTTATTTTTTGAGGAAGTCTTTAGAAAATTATTTGTATTTCTTATATTTGTTAGATTGAATCATCTTTTTCCCCCAAGTTGTCACTCAGACTACACATTTCCCAAGTCTTTCGTTTTATAAATTTGTGAAAGGTCCTTTATATTAAATACTGTTATTATCAATTTTATATTTGTTATTAATATTATTATAGTATTACAGTTATTTATAAATATTTTGAAAAATCATATTTTACAATTTTGTATATTTAGTTATGACCCATCACAAAAAGAATAAAGTTTTTAAATATAAATTAATTTTAAAATGATTTACTTTTTTGTTTAATTTTATTATTTATGTTTTTTTTGAGCGTCTCAAGGTATTTATGTATTTCTGTGACTGCTAAATAAAATGCATTTATATTTTTTCCATGAAGCCCATCATTAGAAAGAAGCGCGATTTGGTTCTAGCGGATCGATTCATTTGCGAAACGATTCACCGATTTATTTGAGTCATCGTCGTTTGAAAAACAGTTTGAACGATATTCAGATTATCCAACTATAACGAAAGCTTTAAAGTTTTACCACACTGTGGTTATATGACGATAAATAGACGATGAATGGTATCTTTGGAAACGCGTTCAACAACTTTACCGAACGAATAAAAACATGTAGCCAATCAGAATCCGTTCAGATTTAAGCGCGAGATTTAAAGGCGCCTTTTTGAAATTGGCTTGTCAGTTGATGTTGACGCGATATATGTTTATTTTTCTAGCTACGATTTTCGGTGGAAACGAGCCTTAAAACACGATGTGTTGTGTGATATAATACTTGAAGAGACTTTCACTGTTGATGTTTGTTCAGTATCACTTTAATGTAGTTAAAGCTCCATACTTTTATAGGCTATCATTTGTTTGACCTGGACAGCAACCTGCAGGTAAGTTACGGTATATCAATGAAATGTAGCTTAAATGCAGTCCTGCAACTTATTAATTTTTACTTTAATAGCATTAAAACAACTTCAATTATGTTAAATACCACTGCTTTAAACAAGTTAAGGGTTACATTGCGATGTTTTTTAATTTTTTACAAATTTAACACTGTGATTAAATGTGTTTAATTTTAGCTTAGTGAGATGTTTAGATGAGATGTTTAGCTTGTTTGATATGTTTGACATGCAGGTTTTCATGTATTTTCTTAAGACATTTTTCATTAAATTGGCATGTTAAAGTGTTTATGATGCAGACTAGTAATGTAAAGATGTTTTTACATAACAGATAAACGCTCTAAAGGCTATAATCTGTTTGACCCAAACGGTAACCTACAGGTAAGTTACATTATATCACTAAAATGTAACGTTAGGCTAAGAGTAGTCATACAACTTAACTTATTCATTTTTACTTTAACAGCACTTAAACAACCTAAATTAAGTTAATTACTGCTGCTTTAAACAAGTTAAGAGTTACATTGGGAGGTTTTTTAGTCTTTACAAATTTAACATTGGGATTAACTGTTTAATTTTAGCTTAATGAGATGTTTAGCTAAAATGAGAAGTGTAGCTTCTTAGAGAAGTATATTTGACATGCCGGTTTTCATGTATTTACTAAAACATTTTCCAATAAATAGCCATTTTAAATTGTTTATGATGTAGAATAGTGACGTAAAGATGTGTTTTTTTTTCTTTGTTTTTTTATTAACAAGAACCAGCATGTACAGTTACAGTTGTTTTGTTATACAATACAATCACTTTACATTTCTTAACAAGAATGAAATAAGTAAAAAAAACAAAGAAGAGAAAAAAAAGAAAAAAAAAGAAAAAAAAAACAGAGGAGAGGGTACATAATTATCAAATTACATACAAATATGTTTCGCACATTTTTTTTTTAATGTAAAAATGTTAAAGGAGGAGCATATATTAATTGTTTTAATTGCTTTTCTATTTTGAGACTTGGAAATCACTTTTATATACATTTGAATCTCTTTTTCTAACACCATGAAGAGAGGTTTGCTTTTGGAAAACTTGGATTTATGTATGTGAAATTTACATAATAATAAAATTAAATTTATAATAAAAGATGTTTTTACAGTACACAACAGATTTAATCTTCAGAATAACGCTCCATAAAGGCTATCATTTGTTTGACCCGAATGGTAACCCACATGTAAATTCTGATAATTCAATGAAATGTAACGTTAGGCTAAATGTAGTCCTACAACTTAACTTATTAATTTTGTTTTTATTAATACTAAAAAACTAATATTAAGTTAAATACTGCTGTTTTAGCAAGTTAAGAGTTAAATTAAAATGTTATTTCAGCTTAGTGAGATGTTTAGCTAAATGAGATGTTAAGCTGCTTTGATATGTTTGACATGCAGGTTTGCATGTATTTTCTTATGGCATTTTTCATTAAATAGGCATGTTAAAGTGTTTATGACGTTGAATAGTAATGTAAAGATGTTTTTACATAACATAAAGGCTTTAATTTGTTTGACCCGAACGATAACCTGCAGGTAAGTTACATTATATCACTGAAATGTAACATGTAGGCATGCAACTTAACTTACTCAGTTTAATTTTAGTAGTACTTAAAAAACTTATATTAAGGTAACTACTGCTGCTTCAATTAAGTTAAGAGTTACATTAGGATGTTTTTTTTCATCTTTACAAATTTGGCATTGTGATTAAATGTGTTTACTTTTAGCAAAATGAGATTTAGGTTCATTGAGATGTATATTTGACATGCAGGTTTTCATCTGCTTAAGACATTTCAGGGTTCAACGTTAAGGATAATTTCTACTGGCCCCGTTGGACCAGTGGTTCAGATTGTTACTTGCCCTGCCAAAATTTTCAATGGCCCCACCAAAAAAATTAACTAATAAAAAATAGCAAATTCTTAGTCACATATTTTAAATAATGTGTCAAAAATAATGTCTGTGAATCTAGAATTTAAATATTTAAAAAATGTTAAAATATTTAGCAGTAAAATATAGCAGTATGGAAAATGTGCAGGTATTTTATTGCAAAACTAAAGGTGGCTGACTTAAAAGTGACGGAAAACTATGCAAAACTTCACTTCATTTTTTTCATGGTGTTGTACCCATGTAAATGTCTGTTTCCTCAATGTTAGAAACAGATGTTTTCTTTTAGCCTCATCATTTGATGTTGTCATCTGTTCACTGTACTGGTTTTTACCAGGTTACAGAAAAAAATAACATGCTCACAACATCCAGTCAGATAAAAGGAACCAAAAAGCAATATGGTGTTTACGCGTTTACGACTTCATAGAAAAGGCGAAACATTCAAAGACTTAAAAGCACAAACTGTTTCTCGATTCTAAGACTTTATATATGCACGCAATTGAAAAATAGTTGCAGGCAAATTAAAATATTGTGACAAGGCAGCACTGGCCTGATCGGGCCAGAAACATTTCTCTCTACTGTCCCGAACATCCCTCACGCTGGCCCAGGGCCATCAGGCAGTCCTTATTGATGAGCCCTGCATTTCCTATACATAGCCATTTCTAAATGTTTATTGTGTAAAATAGTGATGTGGTGTTTGTACACAGATTGAATCTTCAGAATCTGCTCCCTGTGAATCTGCTCGTCCAGTGGCGTGCCGGTGAGGAAGATCAGTGTGGACAGGTGTGATCTGGAAACAGCTGCTCTTCTGGTTAACGGTCTTCCTGCACTTTCGCCCCGGGTCTGCTGATGAACTGAAGAAGGTGCACACGTGTAACATGAGTGTGTGTCTAAAGTTTCAAACCTCTGAGTGCTCACAGATTAACCGTCTTCTGATTAAAAGAAACCAACAAATGTTTGTTTAGACACATTATACCAGTAAAACAGCATTCTTTTAAAGCACACTTTTCTGCAGTACACACATATATTGGTGTAGTATGTCTCGCAGACATGCAGCTGTCAGTGAGATTAGACTTTTAGCAGGTGACTATTTATAGTGTTGGTTAAACAGATCGCAATGGCATGTCGGCACTGTTGATCATGCTGTTTAACAGCTTATAGAAAACAAAGATGTACGTCACATGACATATTTCTGATCTCTATACGCTGTCGACTGTTTATCAGCAGGTCCAAACTGAACCCAGAGGTGGTGAGATGATTTGGACTGTGCTATTAATGACTGACACAGGCTATGGCACATGTAAAACTCTTTATAGACCATTTCAATGTGGTGAAGTTGTTGGCCTTTGAACATTTCCTGCTTGTTTTCAAACTATTTTATAAATGTAATGAGGCAATTTAATCATAACTTAACATTAAAACAGCAATCATCATAATATTATTTATGAATATGTCGACTATTTTGAATTCTCGAATGCTATGAAAATGAAAAATGTAAACCTGGGGCCTGTTTCATAAACCAAGTTTAGGCTTATTTTGGTAAGTCAGGTTTGTTAATGGCAGATTCAGTTTCATAAATCAAATTCACAATAGTTCAAATTAAATTACCCTGGAAACTTATGCTGGGAAACTAGCCTGGCTAACTCTGGTTAACTCTCAGGCTAAGTCTTAAGTTTAAGCTTATTCAAGGTAATATTAACATTCACCTGCTGTAATTTAATGCAATTTAAATTCACTTGATCTCTTAATAATGATTAAAACTTTATAGTCACTTAATAGTATGTAAATATATATATATATATATATATATATATATATATATATATATATATATATATATATATATATATATATATATATATATATATATATAAACTATTAGCCCTCCTGAATTATTCGCCGTGTTTAATTTTTTCCCCAATTTCTGTTTTACGGAGAGATTTTTTCAACACATTTCAAAACATAATAGTTTTAATAACTCATCTCTAATAACTGTTTTATTTTACCTTTGCCATGATGACAGTAAATAATATTTGAATAGATATTTTTCAAGACATTTTTTATTCCAGCCGAAATAAAACAAATAAGACTTTCTACAGAAAAAAAAAAATATTGTCAGACATACTGTAAAAATTTCCTTGCTCTGTTAAACATCATTTAGAAAATATTTGAAAAAGAAATTCAAAGGGGGTGAATAATTATGACTTCAACACTATATATATATATATATATATATATATATATATATATATATATATATATATATATATATATATATATATATATATACATACACCAAACATCTTTAATACATATTACATTTAAATTCAAATAAGTTATTGCAAAAAAAAATAAAAAATACAACTCCAACATTTCAATTTTATAGGTTTTTTTATGTTTCTGTTGATTTTTTTTTCTGTTCATTAAAATTTTCTTTAATATTTTCCTCTTGACATACTAATTAGGGTGTACTGATTTTTGGACTGTAATCTTCAGTTTATTTTTTGTTAGATAATTTCCAAATTTTTCTTTTGCTTTTTGCAGATAGATATTATTGTAAAGCATCCTGTAGAAAATATTAATTATTAATATTAATAAAATAATAATTTAAAAGAGAGATCTGTGATGTGTTTACTCAGCTATATATATAAGCACTGACTAATTTAAAGAAGCAGGCTATATTTTTTTAAAGAATGACTTTGAAGCTGTAAACCCTGAATGAAATAATCGGGAGATGGATCTGGGCCGAGCAGTAGCCTCACTTTAAAATATTTTCACATAGGCTGCGGGACACACAAGTGTCAAAGGGAAAGCAGCAATTTGCAGCGGATTCGGGAGCAAATTAAAAATCCCGCCGCTTGTGCATGCATGGCTCTTTGTACCCATCATTTTAAACTGAGTGTGGTGACATTAAGCACATTGTGAATGTTACAGGAAGCCTGCATTGCTTTAACTTTTTTTCTTGCAAGCAACAATTGGGAGTAGGCTAAGTGCGCATTCTCTCAAATATTAATTTAATGTTAATAGGCCTAAATAATGTATTTTAAAAATATTATTTTTATATTTTTAATAGTATTTTAAAATCTGCAGTTTTCTGTCAGCCTTCTCTCTTGCTTTGTTGCAAGCTGTATTGTAGTTTTTGATTATTATGTTTTAACTATTATATGTTTGAACTCTAAAAACAAACGCTGCTTACTCGCTGTGAACAGCTGGGTGTTATTTTAGAGCTCTTTCAGTTCTCGTTGCCATAATTAATGTATCTTTGCTCGACCGTCAGGGTTTTGACGTTAATCCCCGCATTTATGAAACAACCCCCTGGAAATATGGTAAGACCATCGTTATTGTTTACATCCCTTATAATGGTCCATGAACTCTTACTAGACAACCAGCATAAGTCTTGACAGGAACTCCACCTATATCGAGTCTGGAAATGACCAGTTATGTCCCATATGTTAATACAAATATCGGTTACAAAGTGTGGGGTTGTTACTATAATATTAAACTGGTACAAAACAGCACGCATTACTTGAGTTAATATGGTTACAGTGGTTGCAGATTCATTCTTTTAAAGCCACAGTATGTAAGATTTTTTTATTAAATTATCCACACACTAAAAAGAACAGTAATATATGTTTTGATTTTGTTATATGTTTTGACTTATACTAACATTATTAAAAATGTTTTGAAGAATGTTCAAATCCAGAGAAATAATCCAGCATAATACAAGTAATATGTCTTTGTTTGTTGTGAATACGTGCCCTCTACTGGTAAAATTATATACTGCGCCTTTAAATGGGTGCATTGTGATTTATGAACACAAAACCAAAGGACAAAGTTACTCAAACATAGTTTATTCACTGCAATGCATTGGAATATTTCTGTTCTGCAGATGAAAATATACCTGTGCACGTTCTCATGTACAAATACAGTGGTCGAAATGTAAACATTGCTGAAGAAAATCAACAAGTTAGCATATTTCATATTCATTCAATGTCTGTAGCCTTTAACAGAATGAGGTTCCTTGAATGAAATCACAAGCAAGTGAATAACTAAACAAACAAATAATTAAGACCACATAATAGGCAGCCAGTTATTAAGATAAAACCAGAGCAGATGTTATTAAAATAATAAACATTCAAGAAGTGTCACGGCTCATTCAAAGTGTCTTTGACCTGCCAGTGTTGATGCATTTTAAATATCACTGAAAAGAAAAATATATACATGTGAGCTAGAGCTGTGATGAAAAATCATTCAAGAAATGAGTTGTGCATAGATTCTGAGATTTTCAAAATGCATTACTATTCTTTTTTGTATTAATTCTGAGCTTGTTCAAAAGAGTGCCACCTGCTGTTCAAAACTAGCAAAGCCTAGAGCGCTCCTAGAGCCAACAGAGCTATTTGGTTTTCAAAACTAGCCTAGAGAGCCATCTGATGTTCAAACCTAACCTAAAGTGCCATCTGCTGTTCAAAACTAGCTAGAGCATCTTCTGCTCTTCAAACCTAACCTAGAGCGTCATCTGCCGTTCAAACCTAACCTAAAGCGCCATCTGCTGTTCAAAACCCGCCTAGAGCATCTTCTGATGTTGAAAACTAGCCTAGAGCACAACCTGCTGTTCAAAAGTAGCATAGAGCACCATCTGCTGTTTAAAAGTAGCCTAGAGCACCATCTGCTGTTCAAAACTAGCCAAGAGCATCTTCTGCTGTTCAACTAGCCTAGAGCACCATCTGCTGTTCAAAACTAGCCTAGAGCATCTTCTGCTGTTTAACTAGCCTAGAGCACCATCTGCTGTTCAAAACTAGCCTAGAGCATCTTCTGCTGTTCAACTAGCCTAGACTAGAGCACCATCTGCTGTTCAAAACTAAGCTCAGATATGATTCAAGAGAGAATATCGATGCATTTTGAAAATCTCAAAATCGACGAAGAATCAATTTCTCGAACAATTTTTTGCCACATCTCTAATGTAAGCAAATATGTATTTTCATATGAAATCTGTGCTCTAATAAACAATGCAATATGAAGCGCAGCGCAGTCCTGAAATGATCACATTCACAAGAATCAAAATATGGCCTTCAACTAGCCCTCAATTATTTTTTCCATCTAAAAATACAAATTACTTGACATCTTTGTGCAAAAAGTGGATTTAAATTCTGGGTGACTGGTGAGAAAAATACACTTTACGACTTTTAAAAGCACATAGTTTCACAGCACTGCACTTCTAACACTCTTAAACATCAGTTCATCGCTCATATGATCAAATAAAACAAACCCAAACATCAGCCAAACACATTCAAAAGAGCTTTACAGCCGTATTTTAATGACATGCAGGCTGGAGAATCTAGATTATCATTATATAAAGAAAAGATCAATCATATGAGTGATGAATAAATCCCGCATTCATATATTAACAGTTTGGTCCACTCAAACATTACTTTTGATTATTAAATCCCTGCAGTCCATCTAAAAAGATCTAAAAACACCATCAAACATCAAACTGAAAAATAAAATGCTGACATATAATAGTGAATATAGTCAAGATACTGAAAATATCAAAAACAAAACCGAATGTGTTTTGGTGCAGAAGGTACAGTTGAAGAAAAAAAATATTACAATTATGAAATTTTCATTTCTTTTCAATTTCCCGAATTATGTTTAACAGAGCAACGAAAATGTTCACAGTATTTAATATTATATTTTTCTTCTGCTTATCTGGGGCCGGGTCGCAGGGGCAGCAGTCTCAGAAGAGAACCACAGATTTCCCTCTCTACAGACACTTCCTCCAGCTCCTCCGGAGGGATCTCGGGCGTTCCCAGGTCAGCCGAGAGACATAGTCCCTCCAGTGTGTACTGGGTTTTCCCTGAGGTCTCCTCCCGGTGGGACAAGCCTGGAACACCTTCCTAGGTAGGCATCCAGGAAGCATCCAAAACAGTTACCTGAGCCACTTCAGATGACTTCTCTCGATGTGGAGGAGCAGCGGCTCTACTCCGAGCTCCTCCCGGGTGTTAGAGCTCCTTACCCTACCTATAAGGGTGCGCCCTGCCACCCTATGAAGGAAACCCATTTCGACTTCTTTTATTCGAGATCATAGTATTTCATTCATGACCAAAAACTTATGACGATAGGTGAAAGTAGGAGCGTAGATTGACCGGTAAATCTTGAGCTTTGCCTTTTGGCTCAGCTCCTTCTTTACCACAATGGACCGTAACATCGATCGCATTACTGCTGCTGCTGCATTGATCCGCCTGTCAATCTCACACTCCATCCTTCCTTCACTCATGAACAAAAAGCCAAGATACTCCTCCACCTAGGGTAAAGACTTTCTTCCAACCTGGAATTGGCAAGCCAGCGTTTTCCAGTGGAGCACCATGGCCTTGGTTTGGTTCAGGGAGCACAGGATTTCATCTCTTGTTATTCGCAGATGATGTTTTGTTGGCTTCATCGGACATCGGTTTGCTACCGAGTGTGACGTAGCTGGGATAAGAATCAGTACCTCCAAGTCTGAGGCCAGGGCTTAATCTGTGCCGGAAAAGGCAGATCCGGCACCTCTGAAATCTGATTCGGCACCACATTTTACCTATCCCCCTCCTCACACGACCCCCAGCCCAGCCCTGTCCTGCTTTTTACTTTTTCCCTCGCAACTCCCAAATCCTCTTCACTTTTTGTCCGCGACCCCCCCGCCCTTCACTCTTAACTTTTGTTCTTTATATCACCACGCTCGCTCTTCTCTTTCATCCGGGACACCTCTCCCTCCTCTGGTGACATGCCGGATCGGTTACCCTGATCTGTTCCAGGACCTCGCAGTTTACAAATTAAGCACTGTCCGAGGCTACTGTTGTCCAATGACTTGCCTAATTAATCTAGTTAAGCCTTTACATTGGACTTTAAGCTGAATACTAATATCATGCAAAATATCTAGTCAAATGTAATCATCTTATTCTTCGCCGATGAGCAGGCGCAGACATTTGAATCTTTTCGTCTCGAGACTTCCTGTCTCATTCTCTTCCATTAATTTTTAGACATTAAAAACTGCTCGCTTCGCTGTTTGATGTTGCAAACTGATATTTCCTTATCATATTATTCTACTTGGTCTATAAAGTCTTGCAAACATTTGTTTGTAGAGCAAGTAGTTTGACCGTTTTCTGCCGTTTATTATTCCTTTTCATTTTTCCCACTGGCGACTGAATCGGAAGTTCTAAAACAATCGCGAAAACAGGCGCACTTCCACATTTTAGAATAAGGTCAATACGCTCTCATCATGGCAAAAACAACAGTAATTAGTGATTAGAAATTAGTGATTAAAATTATTATGTTTAAAAATGTGATGGAAAAAAACTCTGTATTAAACAGCACTTGGGACATTTTTGATAAAAGGTGAAAATTTCACAAAAGGGCAAATAATTTAATCTTCAACCGTACATGTTTGGTCCTTCATGCATTCATGAGAAAGTGATTGTAGCCAGCATCAAAAATATGAGTTACGAGTTTGAATTCAGAGGAATGCTTAAGTTCAGTTTTTGTCGCCAGTCTCTCCCGTAATTGTCCATTAGTGCTGGTTTAGGATCTGTTACCTGTGGCTTCACTTTAAAATCCACAGACATAAACTGGTCCTGGATCAGCCTCTACCTCAGCCGTGCGGAGAAGCAGCGCATGTACTCGGTCATCCAGCGCTCGTCCGCCACACTCAGCCCCGACCTCCTGCTCTTCTCCACGTCAGCTGATCGCGCTCTCCAATGATCAGACGCACGCCCATTTTTTTTCGACTCCCTTCGTGTCTGGACGCCTACGTCGGCCCGATGAATCTGAAAGTAGATTGAGGATTATTTATATTGTTGGAAACAGGGTTATTAGAGCTTTACATTTTGAAATTAGCATTTATTTTGATACTATATAAAAACATTATTAGTTTTAGTTTGATTCATTAATTTAGTTTCAATCATCGTTTTAGATTATTATTTTTATTATTTTTTAATATGATTTTATTGAATGTTTTTAGTGCAAAACATCAAATTCCTGGCCACACACAAAAAATATAACAACAATAATAATAATTAATTATCTTCATTCATTCATTCATTTTCCTTTGGTTTATTCCCTTATTTATCAGAGGTCACCACAGCGGAATGAACCGACAACTATTCCAGCATATGTTTTATGCAGCGGATGCCCTTCCAGCTGCAACCCAGTACTTGGAAACATCCATACATAATCATTCACACACTCATACACTACAGACAATTTAGTTTATTCAATTCACCTATCGGCATGTCTTTGGACTGTGGGGGAAACCAGAGCACCCAGAGAAAACCCACGCCATCACGGGGAGAACATGCAAACTCCACATAGAAATGCCAATAGGCCCAGCCGGGACTCGAGCCAGCGACCTTGTTGCTGTGAGGCGACAGTGCTAACCACTGAGCCACCGTGTCATCTTGTTTTAGTTTTCATTTACTAAAATAACCTTGGTCGGCACTCTTAAATCAACTCAGTTGGAGTTTTCTAATCTAGACAGTTAATAATCCACTTTGTTTAACCTACTAAACCTTTTGTATACCAGAGACTGTAATCTGGACGCAGCTCAAGTATATCAGCGCTCTATCCTGAATAATTCACTGCTTCCACATGCAGAGTCAGATATCACACGCGCCTTCATTCCACTGATTAGTACACCACCACTGTTTAGTAGCTCCAAAACGTCCTTCTTTGTATGTATGATTTATTTCAAAACACACTTGTGATCATTGCTGACAGTGCAAAAAGAGCTCAGTGGTTAGCACTGTCGCCTCACAGCAAGAAGGTCTCCGGTTCGAGCTCCGGCTAGGTCAGTTGGCATTTCTGTGTGGAATTTGATGTTCTCCCACTGTTGGTGTGGGTTTCCCCCACAGTCCAAACACATGCGCAATAGGTAAATTGAATCAACTAAATTGGCCGTAGTGTTTGAGTGAATGTGAGAGTGTATGGGTGTTTCCCTGTACTGGGTTGCAGCTCGAAGGGCTTCCGTTGCATAAAACAAATGCTGAAATAGTTGGCAGTTGGTGACTCCTGATGAATAAGAGACTAAGCCGAAGGAAAATGAATAAATATTAGACTTGCCTAGTTAATGTAGTTAAGCCTTTAATTTGAGCTTAAAGCTGAATAGTAGAATCTTGCAAAATAACTAGTAAAATAATATTATTTTATTTATGTAAATACTACTAAATTATGTACCATCATCATGGCAAAAAAGTTTTTAGAAATTACTTGATAAATTTGGCTACAATTTTGGTCTATTTTGTAACACCTACACTAGCGAATTAAAGTAATTTTAATATTTGGCTACCTCTACAGCATCAAATAAATAAATAAATAGATATTTTAATATATATCTATATCTGTCCAGAAAACATGATAAATATAAGTAACTGCAAATATTAATTTTAAATATCTTCATGAAATGTGTAAATGTATCATAAATGTCTGCAAGAATATATAAAGATATAAAATAATTACACAATATTTTTAAAGATGTAGCAAAATATATAGTTGAAATTATTTATATATTATATATATTGAAACTAGTTTTAGCCAAAATTATTAGCCCTCCAGTGACTATTTTATTAATCAAGTATTTTCTAAATGATGTTGAACAGAGAATTTTTCACAGTATTTCCTATAATATTTTTTCTTCTTGAGAAAGTCTTATTTGTTTTATTTCGGCTAGAATATAATCAGTTTTTCATTTAAAAAAAAATATTTTAGGGTCAATATTATTAGCCCCCTTAAGCAAAGTTGTTTTTATTTGTCTACAGCAGTGGTTCTCAAACTTTTGTTCACCAAGTACCACCTCAGAAAAAAATTAAGTACCACCATAATGAGCAGTATTGAAATACAGAAGTGTAGTGGGCCCAGTAAAGCAGCTAGAGCTTTGTACAAGTTGTGTACTTACATGTAAAGAAAAAAAAAAGTAAAAACATCAACATTTAAATAAAATTGTGTTTTTAAAATTTCAAAATGATAAGTTACTGTTCTTAAAAAGTAAAAAAAACTCCTGTAAAGTATTAACATAGTTAATTTATCAACACCTAGAAATATAGGCTACATGTCATCATATTCATATATAAATCATTATTTTACACAGTTTTAAAGATATGTAGTATGTACATTTGACATATTTGATTCCTCCGCGTACCACTAGGAGGAAGCCTCAGTTTAAGAACCACTGGTCTACAGAACAAACCATACAATGGTTATACAATGACTTGCCTAATTACTCTTACCTGCCTAATTAACCTAGTTAAGCCTTTAAATGTCACTTTAAGCTAAACATCTACAACTTATGGCTATTTCATGGAAAAATAGATATGCAGAAAATAGTCCATGATAAAAACAAAATTGATTTACGAAAAAAAGTTGCTTACACAAATATGTAGGACAAAAATAAATAAAATTCACACACAATATATTCTAAGTTAAATATGATTTTACAGTTAAATTTTTGATAAATCATTTAAGATTTTTCCCGCTGGTACCTTTTTAAAAATGTCACTTTAAGGCTGCATTTACACTGCAGATCTTGATGGTCAATTCTGATTTTGTGACTGTATCCGATTTTTTTTGCAGAGCTGCTTACATCATCTTTTAAAAGTGACTCGAATCCGATCGTGTTCATTTACACAGCACACGGCAAAGGCGCAATGACCAAGAAAAATAAAGAGCGGGCGCTGACTAACAGCTGATAATTAAAGAGTGCTCTTTCCTCTATTCCTCTATGTAATCTGTTCGCAGCTTTTGACAAGCTGTTTTACTATAGTTTATGACAGAAAGGTTCTCACTTGTTCATCTTCTTTTGATATATAGGCTTTTTTTAACCTTTAGGCATCTTAATGTAATGTCCATGGCGTGATTTATGCGTGTGATGTAGTTATGCACTAGTTTTATATTAGTTTATATTGGTTACGTGGCAGACATTGCGCACTGTCTCTCTCGTTAACATGCTTAAATGCCTGTGCTATTTGACAATATAAAAGCTGTTTAAGTCCTCGTGTATGAGATTTAAAGTTTGAGACTCTGCTGAAGTCTGTTCTGAAAGGAAAGTGTCAGACTTGATGTCATTTGCTACGGTTTTTTAATGACGCGCGACTCGCATTGACAGGTCAAATCCGATCAACTGCTTATACTGCAGACACGAGAACACCGATCACATTCATATCGGATACATTTCCACATATGAATTAGTTCTGAATCTGATTTGAGTAAATCGGAATCCATGTGATTTGTTCCTGCTTTCACGTACATGGGCCAAATCCGATCTGTGCCACATGGGAGAAAACCATCGGTATTGAGTCACTTGAACAGTGCAGTGTAAATGCAGCCTAAGCTAAATACTAGAAAAATATCAAGTGAAATATAATGTACTGTCATCATAGCAAAGGTAAAAGAAATCAGTTATTAGATTGCGTAATTAAAACTATTATCCTTAGAAATGTGTTGAACAGAAATTGGGAAAACAATATACAGGGGGGCTAATAATTCTGACTTCAACTGTATAGATATACAAAATAGCAAATAAAGAAAATAAGTCTACTAAAATCAAACAATTAACATCTACAGATATTTGTAAATGCTACAGAAAGCTGCAGTTTTCAGCAGGCCTCACCTCTCCAGCAGAAACAGACGCTCTTATATTTGGTGTCCTCCTGGTCTCGATGTGTCTTTCTGCCCAGTCGTAGCGGATAAAAGGCCGTCTGTTCTCGCGGTTGGACGTCCTCTCCTTGGAGTTGCCCGGAGGTTGGCTCTTGGCCCTGGATGGCTTTCTTGATATTGATATTCGGGATTCATCGCTATCCAGATCTTTATTAGGGTAGCACGGCTCTGAACGGGGCGCCCGGTGTCTCTGACGCCGCTTTGGAAAGGATTCTGACGGTCCGTTGCTAGTCACAGCTTTGTAACCATTTTCTGTGATATAAGCAAAATGAGTGTCTTTATATCAAGGTTTCATTCAATTCATAAATGGAGAAAGTGAAACTCAGGGTGCATTCATTCACACTTGCAGCTTAGTTCTCTTGGTTCATTTTGTCCAAAACAAAAAAATGTTACACACACATACACACATGATAACTGCTTTTATAGCATATTTTGCCAGAGAACTTAGCTGTCGTGTTCTGGACTAAACCAAATCTTCTTACGTCATGTCCTGTTTGTTTATATCTCATTGATCAATGTATCATTCGTATTTCAGTCGTCTTAAAGTCTGTGTGAACTTGAAGTTGCTGAGACTTATTTCAGCATGTTGATGTACTTCCAACAGAAATTGAATATTGAGTTGGGGGCGGGGCTTATTTTTGCACATCATTCTTTCTTAGTAAGAGGGGCGTGGCTAAGAATATTGTGGCTGAAATGTCAAACTGACATCAACAAAGAAGGAGCCAATCCAAACGCGCATGCAAATGGTTAAAGGTTGATTGAAGAATACCTAAATAAAAAAAATTGTTCAGTGGATTAAGTTGCATGGATTAATTGTTCACCTAAAGCAGTGGTCACCAAACTTGTTCCTGTAGGGCCGGTGTCCTGCAATTTTTCGCTCCAACCCTAATCAAACACACCTCAACAAGCTAATCAAGGTCTTACAAGGTATACTTGAAACACCCAGGCAGGTGTGTTGAGGCAAGTTGGAGCTAAACCCTCGCAAAATAAACATTGTAAATTTAGGTTTCATATAAATTTTATAATCCTCATAAACCATAAGTTCATCCATTCATTCATTTTCCTTCGGCTTAGTCTCTGATTTATCAATGGTCGCCACAGCAGAATGAACCACCAACTATTCTAGCATATGTTTAAGCCAGGGGATGACCTTCTAGGCACAACCCATGCACTTTTGCATTCACAAATGCCAATTGGCCCAGCCGGGACTCAAACCAGTGACCTTGCTCTGAGGCAACAGTGCTAAACACTGAGCTACCGTGTCGCCCTTGAACCGTAAGTTCATTCATTCATTTTCTTGTCGGCTTAGTCCCTTTATTTATTCCGGGATCGCCACAGCGGAATGAACCGCCAACTTATCCAGCAAGTTGTTATGCAGCGGATGCCCTTCTAGCCGCAACCCATCTCTGGGAAACGAACCGTAAGTTGCATAATGTTATTTCAGTATGATGACATTTATGCATCTGAACCTGAATATTGAGTAGGGGGCAGGGTTTTATTGGTTTGATCCTCCTCTCATCTTTCGCTTAAAGCAAACTAACGGTTTGACAGGCGTGGCTAGGCATATTTAGCCCAATCCATCAAACTGGCATCATCAGTGAAGGACTGTCGTAGAGTATATGCAGAGCAAGTGTTTCTTCCCAAGTTCCCATACTGATAAACTTACGGTGAACAGTTAATATGATTTTTTTTTCCATTTTATACGGCTCCTTTTACAGCAGGGATGTCCAAACTCGGTCCTGGAGGGCTGGAGTCCTGCGAAGTTTAGTTCCAACCCCAATTAGACACACCTGAACCAGCTAATCAAGCTCTTTCTAGGTATACTAGAAACTTTCAGGCAGGTGTGTTGAAGGAAATTTCAACTAAACTATGCAGAATACCGGCCCTCCAGGACTGAGTTTGGACACGCTTGTTTTACAGCATCAATGTTGTAATGTAATTAAAATATAATCAGCTAAATAGACTTTGGCATTCTTTTAATTGCTTAAGCGTAAAACCAGATGAAAAGTGGTTTATCTTCAGGATTAGCAGGCTAGTGCAGAACTCCATTGAATATACTGGTGTAAAATAAATGTTCATATTTTAAAGACATGGCAGGGAAATGTAATTTAATGCAGTGTTTTTGTACAATCTGAGGCCCACTTTATATTGATATGACTCAGCCAGTGGAGATTGCTGATTTTTAAATAAAAAAGGCCTTAAACACGCCAATTTTGTAATGGCATACAGTTCACCAGAAGCTCTTGACCCAGGTTACTGACAAATTAAAAGTCCTTCCGCATACTTCTGCATTTACCCTATTGCAGAGCGTAAGTAAATGGTCAGATTTTGATTACAGATAAGCAAAACTGTTCAACAATGCGCACAATGTTTTTAACAATGTTTTTAACTGTTCAACAAAGCGCACTATTAAAATAAAACCTGTAAAATTTTAATTTATGCAAATTTAAAGGGGACCTGTTATACCCCCAATTTTAGAAAATTTAAAATAAGTCTTTTCTGTCTAGGGTGTGTGAAACTTTGTGTCGTTTCAGCTAAAAATATCACACAAATAATGTTTTATAACTTCCTGAAACGGACCCTTTTAGGCTTCGATCGTAATTGTGGAGTGTCACTTTAATTTTGGTGAGTGTCACTTTAAATTCAAATGAGATTGTGCTCTTTTCAAAAAAGGGCGGAGCTATTAATGCCTGCGTGTCAGCATAGTGGCAGATTCACAAACAAGACAACTCTTCTATGCTAATGAGAGAGAGATCGTCACTAGTGGGCGGGGCTTTCCCCTTCTAATAACATGTATAAAGGGAGAATGTCAATCAAAGTGTTTCTGCAGACTGCTTTTATCAATTGTGATTATAAAAAATAATATTAATTCATTTTACCATTAGAGGCTGGATATAATCACACAACTGTATAAAAGTGATTCTGGCATAAAAGCTCCCTTTAAAGGTGATGAGATCAAGAACTGAAACCTACCCAGACGAGCAGCGCTTTCCAAGGTTGCACTAGAGTCTGTGTGCACTTCTCCATTCACCTGCGGTTTCCAGGAGTTCAAAACTTCTGCAGTCTCGTTCTTGGACTCCGATGAGGATATGTAGTGTTTGGCATTTGGGACGTTCACCTCTTGGTGTTTGGGACTGGACGTTGCGCTTGAGTCTGACCCGCTGTCCCATCCCTCAGCGAAAAAGGGTCTGTGTGTTTGCTCCATCAACCTCCGCGTAAGTCTGTATTTCAGAGAGTCCTCATAAGATTTCGAGAAGGTCTCCCATTTTGGCTCCCTGTACTTCTTCATGTACTCTGTCTTCTTGGACATCATGTTGTTATTGGTAGACATTTCTCCTGAGTCAATTGGTCACCTGCGGAATGAGCATGATAATGAAGTGTCAAGTGCAAGTCAATATGCGCACGCGCAAATCAATCACCATCTGTCCTTCGTAGTAGCTATAATGTATGGCTTATTTTGTTATTGCACATGCCTTACCGTGCACAGTGGAGTGTGTTGTGTTATTCCAGATCTACGGTACGGCAGGTTACAGCCCAGTGCCCACATTATTTATTTATATTCTTTACATAATACATAAGCCGATGTCACGTCCGATCTTTCAAAAGGGACATTTCTTATGTCTCGGGACGTCTTTAATACACCTTTATCGTGTTTATTAATAAATCGTGATGAATCTATATCGCATTTTTAAAAGCTTGTTCAAAAAAATAACCATATGCTTTCAATTATACACTCCGTTTGTTTTTGTTTTTTATATTAACAAATTATTTAAGTACGATTGGCTTATTTATTGGATTAATAAAAGCGTCTGTAGTGTCAGCGCAGTCTGTTTACAGGTCTGCTTTGAGTATGTAGGTAAACACTGTCTCGGATAAATGTAAGCGCTTTAAACTTACCCTCTCTTTCTTATCCGTTTCCGTGGGCTTTATCGATTGAGGAATGTCTGCATTGTGTTGCTTACATCCTTACGAATTACAAATGCATCTGTCCATTGCTGAGCGCCTGCTGCGTAGTAGAAAAACAACCCTCTCGCTGATATTCTAGCTTTGGCGATTTACAATGCGCATGCGCAGAGCATCATTCCTGACTGAGGACTTGATGCGCAAGTATGCATTCGCAATCCAATATACCGTTTAATTGATCCTAACTTCATTATAATCACCTTCTTTGTTGCAGAGGGTGGTGGAGGATGTTAACTATTTGTTTTATTCTCCTGTAAACGATATATAATTTACACGACAATGCCAGTTGTAACAGGTGACAGTCACATAGTCTACTACATTCCTCTCGCTACTTGATAAGACTATACAGCGCATGCGCATGACAGTTTATTTATTGTTTGACATGGACATTCCAATTACACTGGACAACCAAATGCATTTAATTCATTCTCTTGTCAGCTTAGTCCCTTTATTAATCCAGGGTTGCCACAGCGGAATGATCCGCCAGCTTATCCAGCAAGTTTTTTACGCAGCAGATGCCCTTCCAGCCACAACCCATCTCTGGGAAACATTCACACACACACACACACACTCATACACTACTGACAATTTAGCCTACCCAATTCACCTGTTCCGCATGTCTTTGGACTGTTTAATTAATTGTCCCACACATTCATCTTCCATTATAAACAACCATAATAGTTTATAGATGTCAAGTTACAGACACAACAAGACTTCTTACTGTGCAATTAGTCTATAAACCATCTGAGAGGTTGTGTCGGTGTTGTTTAGTCTGTCTCAGTGTGTGTTTTGAAATAACATTAATGGACAAACACAATGTTTAAAAATACATGTTCAGTTTTATTTGTCTGTTGAAGTGAGATTAGTGTTGGTCATCAGTGTACAGTGGAACGTATGGCACTGGAATCTATTAGGGAGCTGGAGTCCTTGTCGTTTCTTTTAAACAGCATCCACCAAAATACCAAGCCATGGAAGTCAGTAATAAATACAGTTGTGTGCAATGAGAGCGCTTGGTATTTCTGCTGTCCCTTGATGCTAGTGTCTTTTTTTCAGTTTATGCTTTTAAAGCTCGCCCCTATGTCATCGCTGTAGTAAATCTGTCCACAGGAGCAAGGAATCGATGATTAATTCCTGAGCAGGAGGCAATGATAGGATGTTGAATCGTGTGATTAGAAGCATTTGCGGTGCACGATGCTAGGGCCGGCCTCGTCGTATTCCTGCTTGGTGATCCACATCTGCTGGAAAGTGGACAGAGAAGCCAGGATGGACCCGCCGATCCAGACTGAGTATTTGCGCTCAGGGGGAGCAATGATCTATAGAGGAGGAAGAGATCAAGTAATACTTAGAAAACCAATTTGTGTGCACGTCAACACATGAGCTGTTTTGGGGAAAAGTAAACATTTTTACTTTAGGGTTCCCACTTCAAAGGTGACCTTTTAGTTGTATAAGATTTAAAATAAGTCTCTGATATCCCTAGAGTGTGCATGTAAAATATGTAGAGTGTGCATGCACATTTATGGAATGTTTCAGCTCCAAACATTCCATAAATATTGTTTTTAGTAACTTTGAAACTGACTATTTTTTGGCTTTGAACCTAATTGTGTAATTTTGGTTGTTTTAAATTCAATGACGAGATTGTGCTCTTTTCAAAAGAGAAGCTACAAATGCCTATGTGTCAGCATAGTGGCAGATTTAAAAACAAGCCTAACATCCTATGCTATTGAAGGAACCCAGCAGAGACAGAACATCAAAATGACGTCAAACTGACAATAGGGGTCTGGCTGCAGACCCGGTGCAGTGCAATCTGTGTTGCATCCAATGCTTTTTAATGGGCTCACCTGACCCTACCCGTCACAGTGATGTCACTAGCTCCATTTGAGTGCATTGTGTCTGACATTGCATCGCTGAGTGATGCAGTCTCAGCTTGCATCATACAGGCTGCATCCAGATACTATTGAAATTGACGCTGCGTTTTGTTTGGAAGTGAAAATTGGGTTTACGTCAACAGCTTGATGTAGTGTGGACGTTACCACTATGATGTCTTTCAGACGTTTGATTTTGGTTGCCATATCTGACAAATAAATGTCAGTTTTTGACGTTAATATGAGGTTGATATAGGATGTTGGCTCGACATTAGATTTTGCTCACTTTCTAACACAACCTAAAATCAACCAAATATCAACGTCATTTGACGTAATTATTGGACGCCAAAATAATAATGTCCTTAGATGCTGGCTGGACATTGAATTTTGGTCACCAGATGTCACGGCTTAAATTTAACCTATTATTAATGTCTTATGATGTTGTGTGGTGGCACAGTGGCACAATGGGTAGCACTGTCGCCTCACAGCAAGAAGGTTGCTGGTTCTAACCCCGACTGGGTCAGTTGGCATTTCTGTGTGGAGTTACCAAGTTCTTCCCATCTTGGCGTGGGTTTCCCCCACAAGTCCCAAGACATGCACTATCGGGAAATTGCATAAGCTAAATTTTCCGTAGTGCATGTCTGTATGTTCTGGTCCTCGAGGTTGGGGAGCCCTGGGAGTAAGTATGATGTTGTGTGCTGGAAGAGAGCATCACTAATGGGTGGGGCTTTTCCCCTCTGATGACACGGGGAGAACATGCAAACTACACACAGAAATGCTAACTGACTCGAACCAGCAACCTTATAAGGTGATGGTGCAACCCACTGAGCCATGTTAAACTGTAACTTTTAAAATTTTTGTTTTTTTTTAACGAAACAATAAGCAAAAGCATGTACTGTATAGAAAAATACATTTTGATAAATGCTAACTAAAATTTAAAGCAAAACAAATATCCCTGGTATGCCATTACTTTGACAAAAATATAATAAATCCCTCACTTAAAACATTGGGAATACTTTTTTTTTATTTCATGTTATTCATTAAATGTCCCGTGGGAACCCTGTTAAGCCTGGTTTATACTTCTGCGTCAAGTGACCGGCGTAACTCACGGCGCAGGCAACGCGCGCAGCTGTGCATTTATACTTCTGCGCGCTGTCTCTGTTGGTCTGCATTAACATTTCCAAAACGCTAGTTGGCAGTGAGGTGTAAATGTTCCTCTGTGTCGAGTTTCTTCGCTTTTGTTTTGCTTTTCCTGAACACTTCCTGGATGTACAACTTTAACTATGAGGTAAACACAAAACAAAACTTTCCATCCGGAGCTCCTTCACGGGACTCCACACTGGTAAACAATCGCTCGCGCCATTCGCGCGGCTCTCGGTCCCGCCCAGACTCGTCAGTGCTACCAAGCCGACCAATCACAGAGCTTGCGATACGCGTCGTTGCGACGTGTAGTTACATTTTTTGAAAGGTGCACGTCAGCGACGCCGATGGCCACGTCGAAGGGCTATGCGTCAGCGCCGTAGCATACGCCGGTGTTTGACGCAGAAGTATAAATCAGCCTTTACTTTGAAAGCACACTTCCCTGTTCTAATCTCTACTATTTCACGTCTCTGTTACCTTAATCTTCATTGTGCTTGGAGCCAAAGCTGTGATTTCCTTCTGCATGCGGTCAGCAATACCAGGGTACATCGTGGTACCACCGGAGAGTACATTGTTGGCGTAAAGGTCCTTTCTGATGTCAATGTCGCACTTCATGATGCTGTTGTAAGTGGTCTCGTGAATGCCAGCAGACTCCATACCTGTGATTTGAGAACAGCAAATGGTTACTTACACTGAAAAAAGTGTTGCATGCAAAACTGTTGCAAACAATTTATTTGTGTTGAATTTAAACAAACAAATTAAGTTTAATAATGTTCAACTTAATTTGTTTGTTTAAATTCAGCGCAAATAAATTGTTTACAACAACTTAACGTAAAAAAATTGAGTAAATCCAAGGAATCATCTTTGAATGATTTTTTTCAGTGTACAGGCCTAAAACGCAAGGCAACTGATGACGTTCGATGTTTTCAGACAACATACCAATGAAGGAAGGCTGGAAGAGGGTCTCAGGGCAACGGAAACGCTCATTACCAATGGTGATGACCTGACCGTCAGGAAGCTCGTAGCTCTTTTCGAGGGAGGATGAGGAGGCGGCTGTGGCCATCTCATTCTCAAAGTCCAGGGCAACATAGCACAGCTTCTCCTTGATGTCACGGACAATCTCACGCTCAGCTGTTTTAGACAATGAATGACAATTTTTGGTTATCGGCAGGCTAAACACACCGATGCACAGATTGTTTGGTTGTTATATCTAGGCCCACATGGAATCTACACAGATCTTAAAAATTGGTTCATTGCAAGCAAATGGCTCAAATAGCAGTAAAAATGTGGAGACACACACCAGTTGTGACGAAAGAGTATCCACGCTCAGTCAGGATCTTCATCAGGTAGTCTGTCAGATCACGACCAGCCAAGTCCAAACGCATGATGGCATGAGGAAGAGCGTAACCCTCATAGATAGGCACATTGTGGGTCACACCATCACCAGAGTCTAGCACAATACCTAACAACAAGAACAAGAAATCAGTCAGCCAGAGCAACAGTAAGCATGTTTGAATGGACATCAGAGTTTTCGATCAGCATTTGTGACGTGTTTTTTTTGACACCAAGGTGTCCGCTGGGTTACATAATCATATAATTACTATTCTTTCAATTTGAGTCTTACCGGTGGTACGGCCAGAGGCGTAGAGGGACAGGACAGCCTGGATGGCCACATACATAGCGGGGACGTTGAAGGTCTCAAACATGATCTGGGTCATCTTCTCGCGGTTAGCCTTGGGGTTGAGTGGGGCCTCTGTGAGCAGTGTTGGGTGCTCCTCAGGGGCCACGCGCAGCTCATTGTAGAAGGTGTGGTGCCAGATCTTCTCCATGTCGTCCCAGTTGGTGATGATGCCATGCTCGATGGGGTACTTCAGGGTCAGGATACCTCTCTTGCTCTGAGCCTCGTCTCCAACGTAGGAGTCTTTCTGACCCATACCAACCATCACACCCTGGAGGAACACGGGATCTCATCAGAAACACTACACCACACTACAACCACAAAACATTATACAATTCTGAGTGTGCCTCACATAGGTGAGTGGGCTTGAAAAACCACCTGCAGGAATCACACTCTTTCATCTCTTTGACACTTTAACCAACACTTGGACACGTTTTGGTTGGAGTGAGGGTAACGAGAATAAAACTGATACAAAAACATGAAGCAATTAAAATCTTGGGAGTAAAAATACGTCTTCAACATTGTTTTAAAAGATGAAGTTGTTAATAATTAATATTAATACAGTTTCTACTTTGAAGATGCTTAGGAAATGTGTTTACGGTAAATTCAGATTTTGTCTTAATTCTTGAAAACTCGGTTTCATGATCCCTGAGAGAACAGGAGCACGTTCAGTCAAACTAGTTTCAGTAAAACTATAATTCCTCAGTTAAATAATGAACTTAGAGTGTAATATTTATTCTCATTATATATATATTTTTTTTTATATAGTAAAGTAAAAACTAAAGTTCCCTCCGGGCATTAATAAAGTCTGTCTCTCTGTCTGTCTGTCTTATTCAAAGCTTTAAAAGGTCCCATGAAATAAAAATAAAACTGTTTAGATGTTAGTATTTGTCTGTTAGTTTTAAGGATATCTATAAGTTAGTTTGCTCCAAAATGATGACACAACTTGCATTTAGAAGTTGTAAAACTGATAAAAACATCCTAAGCTTGCAGTTTGCCACCTTCGCCTAAATCAGGGGTGTCCAAATTCGGTCCTGGAGGTCCGGTGTCCTGCTGAGTTTGGCTCCAACTTGCTTCAACACACCAGCCTGGACGTTTTTAGTACACCTAGTAAGAGCTTGATTAGCTTGTTCAGGTGTGTTTGATTAGGGTTGGAGCTAAACTCTCCAGGACACCGGCCCTTCAGGACCGAGTGTGGACACCCCTGGACTAAATGGATAGGTGATTTTTTTGACATCACCTCATACTTCAGTTTCTCAATAAATCTCATTAACTCTCATTAAATCATCTGACCCATCTTCAAGACACTTCTTATTTGCTTTTCATTTAATGCGCTTGAGCTCAACTACTCTCACTGGCAGAGCTGTGAGAAAAACAAAATGCTATTGGCTGCTTTTTAAAAAGGGGAGGAGCAACTCTTTGCCCTGCACTCTCTTCATTTTTCAGTTAAGTCTATGTCAAACATCGAATTAAAATTGCACATTTCAAAGCACTTCACGAGACCTTTATTTCATATTTCAGGATTTTACCTGGTGACGCGGGCGGCCGACAATGGATGGGAAGACGGCTCTAGGGGCGTCATCTCCGGCGAAACCAGCCTTGACCAGGCCTGATCCGTTGTCGCACACCAAAGCTGTGGTCTCATCATCGTCACACATCTTGATGGGTTCTACAAACAGACAAGGCAGGTGAGAAAACAAATCCACACAAACTTCATTAAAAATGGTCTATATATGCACAGCTAATGATTTTCAGCCACTGATAAACTTCCGGTAAACGGTTTATGTGACTATTTTCAATTTCATATGGTTTCTTTAACAGCATCGATGTTGTGATGTAATTCAAATATAATCAGGTAAATAGACTTAAGCATTCATTCAGCTGTTCATGTGTAAAACAAGATAAAAAACACTTAAACAAAAGCGTCTTCAGAAGCAGCAGGCAAGCGCTGAAACTCCATTGAAAATACTGTGGTAAAATACATTTTCATATTTTAAAGAGATGGCACAGATCAATGTAATTTAATGCAGTGATTCCTGTCCGGTCTGAGACTCACTTTATATCGTATCTCTATCAGGCAGTGAAGATGCTTGATTTTTAAAGAAATCAGATCTTAAACGTGTTGAATTTGTACAGGAAGCGCTTGAACTGACTTACTGAAAATTAAAAGTCTATATGCATATATCCAACCCAGATAGTAATTTGCTGAGAATTGATTACTTTATCTTAACCAAGCATCTTAAAAATGTTCAGTTCACAATGGGTTACTGTTTAACTAAGTCATTAAAGGAATAGTTCTCCCAAAAATTCTGAAAATGTATGTGTTTTTTTTCTACTATGGATGTTAATGGTGACAGATTTCAGCATTCTTCAAAATGTCTTCTTTTGTGTTCAACAGAAGAAAGAAACTCGTATAGGTGTACAACCACTTATAGGAGAGTAAATAGTAAATTTTCATTTGGGTGAACTTTCCCTTTAGATCAGAGGTGCCAAACTCAGTTGCTGGAGGGCTGCTGCCCTGCACAGTTTAGTTCCAACCCTGCTTCAACACACTTTACCTGCAGGCTATAAACAAAACTGAAGGACCCAATTCGTTTGATCAGGTGTGTTTAATAAGGGTTGGATTTAAACTGTGTAGAGATACAGCCCTAGAGAAATTGAGTTTAACACCTGTGCTTTAGATTACAATTGTTTATTCAGTTGGCTAATTATATCAAATATTAGTCTTTCCATTTGTATTGCCATTAGCAGCAATATTGTCAGATAATCAACAATCAATTGCATATTATATACTAACATAAATAAGTGTGCATTGCTGATTCAATGATTTCAGCATTATAATATTTCAGAATTTTAATAAAAAAATATATAAAAATTTAATTGATATTGTGTTTATTTGGTTATTCAGTGAGTTGGATTATGATAGTTCAGACTGCATTACTTAGATATTAAAATATGTACATTTAATGCCATATACTACATATGTACATTGAATTTTAATTAAAAAGAAGAGAATAGTTGTTAATATTGCTAAATATGATTTGTATTTCCATTTTTAGAATATCATCAAATAGCCAACCAAGTTGTAATCAGTTGCATACTATATACTAACATAATCACAGTACTGCTTAACTACAAATTAAATAGATAAATAAACACTTGGATGTTTTTGATGCTTATAGTTTAGACTGTTTTAACATTTAGTCATTTAAAAATTATAGTTTTAGAAAAATTGTATTTTTGAAATGGTAAGTTTATTTACTCACCCTCAAGTTGTTTTCAACCTGTATACATTTCATTTTTTGCGCAAATCAAGTCAAAACAGGACATTTTGCCACCAGCTACTAGTTACAAGTCAACATTGAGTGGTATTGCACATTTTCAGGTAACATTAAGCCATCCCTTTAAGATTTACCGAGAAAAGTTTACTCTAACATCACTAGATCTGTTAATTGAAGCGAATTAAAACAGAACAAGCAGTTTACAATCGATTTAGCATTCAATATTCACATTTACATCATTATAAATGTTTATAAATCGCTAGTAGCTGTTAATACTGCGTCCGCTTCTCATTCAAATTCATTAATGCGGGTGCGCGTTCCCGCGGCTGCGCGCTCTTACCTGCCTCTGCTCGTTCTCGTGAGTCCTGAAGTAAAGCTGAAGCGCTCCCGCTACACACAGTGACCTGCTTAAACCTTCATCACATATATATATACACAAACCCGTCCTCTGCTTTTATTGCTCTTCGGACAACCATTAAGGAATGTCAATGCATTCAAACGGAATTCCTGCCGATCCTCGTCCATATTTGGGTGTTGGTGGGTCGAGTTCCGGGCGCGCGGGACGCTCCATATATGGACCCCAAAGCACGGCGGGCGGTGCAGGCCCGTGTAAGGGAGTCCGGGGCCACCAGTGGACACAGGAGCCCACACTGGATGTCTGTGGACAGCATTTCAAAATAAGGGCATGACAGTGGGTGGGTTATGATTGTTTACCATTAGGAAAACACAACTTCTTTGCTGGAAGATTAGTATAGTAGTGGTAATTTTAACTATAGCGCTGTCAAAAAATTAATCATATCCAATATAACAGCTTGTATTAACATATATACATCTATAATTTACATGTAGGCTTAAAATATATGTATACTGTAGTGTTTAGTCTTTAGGTAAAATGCTATATATATACTAAAATATATATATGATCAATTAGTATATATGATCAATTAGCATATGTTTTAGTTCATCATTGTAACTTATTAAACTATGTTAATCATGTTCTAACTTAATTTGATAAGTTACATAAATACTGTGTACACACACACACACACACACACACACACACACACACACACACACACACACACACAATCATACATCAATAGTTTATTCAGGTTTCAGATGATGTATAAATCTAATTTTTTATATATATTCAGTTGAAGTCAGAATTATTAGCCCACTTAAATTATTAGACTAATTATTAGATTATTTTTCCCCAATTTCTATTAAACGGAGAGAACATTTTTTAAACACATTTCTAAAGTGATAGTTTGTTGTGTAGACTATCAGGAAAAAAGATAGCTTAAAGGGGCTGATAATTTTGACCCTAAAATGGTTCTTAAAAAAATTAGCTTTTACTCTAGCTGAAATAAAACAAATAAGACTTTCTCCAGAAAATATTATCAGACATACTGTGAAAATTTCCTTGCTCTGTTAAACTATTTGGGAAATATTTAAAAAAGAAAAAAAATCATCGGGGGCTAATAATTCTTACTTAAGCTGTATACACACACTTATGGCTTGTTTTGTGGTCACGTGTCATATAGAAAGTTTCAGTATTTTCAATGTAAAAAACTGGGTAAGGTCAGGTAAACCAGGCAGTCTATGAAGTGTCTAGCCAATAACCAGCATTAATTATTGTGGGTTGTGGACAGTCTGTTGGATAGCTATTTCTTCCTCTTCCTTAGAAAGCCACAGATGCAGAAGCTTCATGTCTAAAAAAAGGATGAAGGAAAACAACATATTAAAAAGATTCCTTGAGTGCTTTGTTTAACTCAATTTTAACTTAAAGGGGTAGTTCACCCAAAATTCTGTCATTTACTCTCCCTTCACTTGTTACAAACCTTTAAGTTTAATTTTTTTTCTGTTAAACCCACAGAAAAATATATTTTGAAAAATGTTAGAAACCTGTAAAAAATTATTTGCATAGTATTTTTTCCCTACCATGCAAGTCAAAGGTTGCAGGTTTTCAGCTTTCCTCCAAATATCTTCTTTTGTGTCCGACAGTATAAAGAAATGTATAAAGGTTTTTGGAAATATGTGATGAGTAAACAAGGAGTACATTTTCATTTTCCCTTTTACACAGCCACCATATTAGGCCTTTAAAAGGAGAAACGGCAATGTATTTATGTGCGTTATGTAATAATACTTCACTGTAAAAAAATATGTCCATAAATTAGCAGCTTTCTGTATTTTGGGATTTGCGTTATGATTTTTCCCTGATTATTTATGCTTTCGATTTGCATTGTGGGACCTTGATCTTTCTTTCAACAACTTTTAAGCTTAAATATTAATAGTTTTAATAGTTTAAAGTGAAATATTGTCTTATACGTGAATATATATATATATATATATATAAACATAATACATATACATACATACGCTACAAAAGCCTTGTAATAAACTGCCAGTACATTTTCTGTAATTTTACAGACCTATTTCTCCATATATCAGGTTGTCAGCAAGGTCCTAAATTCCTAAAACAAAATTTTAGGCCTTAAAAAGTTTTAAAATTTACCAAAATATTGTGTTATAGCTCTTAAATCATTTTAAACAGGTCGTAATTTTCCAATGCAAAGCTACTCATTCAGGCTGAAATCATACAATCACCAACAATCCATCTCAACAAACTTTTAACAAACAGTTTTTAACTAGTATTCATCAATATAGTTATATTCTTTACAATAGCATTTGTTTAAAAGTAATTCATTTATGGTGAGGACACTGACCTGGAGAGGCTTGTTATGACATAAGTGTTATGTTAATATGTTGTTGTTATGTTATCCTTTAATGAGGATAGTAAAAATCTTTTCCCTTTCCATCAGAAAAAAAAGAGTTTATCCCTGTATAAGTCTTAAATGTCATTGATAACGGCCTTTAGATCTTAAATTTGACTTTATGAAACCTGCAGAATCCCTGATATATGATTTCTTATACATTATATTATTCAAACTACTAAAATGTCATAATAAAAGTCACTTTGATAAACTGTAGTTGAAATTTCAACATCAAAAGTCAACAGAGCAGAGATCAACATCCCATAATGCAATTCACAACTGTAAATAAACAAAAAACACCTAAGAAATGTTTTACAGTGTACATTATAAAATCATTGCAAACACATCACTAATGACCAACAATATAAGAAGAGCCACTCATCACCATTAAACCTCCCAAGCTTTTAATAAGCAGGAACAGGATATTACAATGATTACAGTGACAGTCCTGACCCTTCAGGCATCTCTGATATACGTTTGATGCCAAGGTCTAGCCAAGTGGCACAAACAACCCAGTGTCACATTTCCTCCTCCTCCGGTTGCCGTCAGTTTATTTAGTGTCTTCTGGGATTGCAGCGGCTCCTTCCCCATATAGGGTGTCCGAGGACCCCCGTAAAGTTCACTAATTTTACCCTCCCTCCCCTATTTTTAGGAGACGTTTGTTTCTGCATCAGTTCAGCTGCTCCTTGTACCAGCTGCTGGAGGGGAAACAACAGATGAGTGTCTAAACAAAAGGCTAACAATTCACACTATTTACTACTGCCGCATTACCTGCCTGTTATTATTAGATTTAGTGGTTAAAGTAGGATCTTATTTTACATCCCTAATCTTGCCCCGGTAATTAAGAGTTACCTTATTTTGTGATGTTTTCTGTTTATTTACTGTTTTGAGTTGTATTATGGGATGTTGATCTCTGCTCTGTCCACTTTTGCTATTGAAAATTCAACTCTGCAGTTTAACAAAGTGACTTTTATAGATATTTTAGTAGTTTAAAATAATATAATCATATATAGAGAAATAAGTCTGTAAAATAACAATAAATGTACTAATGAACACTACTGAAGATATACTAAAGAATGTTCAGGGGGGAAAAAATTAATGTATTTTTTGTTCTCACCATAGACATTAATGGCTTTTTTCCTCCCAGCAATCTTGAGTATATCTTCATTTGTGTTTACCAGAAGCGAAAAAAAAAAAAAAAAAAAAAAAACAGGTTTGTGAAAGTGGAGGATAACAGAATAAAAAAAATTATGGAAACTATCCCTATGAAGTCACTTGAAATAAAAATTTATCATGTTTATTTTGCTAGCTCACATTGTTATTCCTAAAGTGAAAAATTAATTTGAAAAAGTTTATCCACTGAAAAAAATGTGTTTGTTTTTGGTAATCTACAATTAAAGTCTGACCATTTACTTCCATGTTTGGAGTGGGGGTCCCTTGGTTGACGTCAGCCTAAAGGGGTTTCCATAGCAACTGCATATTAACACTCTCTTATCATTATTTCGCTATGAGAGAATGATGCACAGTAGATAGCTCCGCCTACCTACTCAATATTCCGCTTAAGTTGGAAGTGCATCAACATACTGGAATAAAAGTCTCAGCAACTTCTGGTTGAAGCCATAAAACCCAACAATCTCCATTTGGTCGGCAACAACATGCCTTAATTAGTCTATTAATGTCTTGAAAAAAAAAAAACAATCAGTCATCACATACAGAAATACAGTTTATTCAGAAAGTGTTGGATCATGTAATTGTTTTAATTATGAAACAAAAAATGTTTACAAAAAGTTGGAATATTAACAAGGAAACACGCATCATATCTGCACTTTCAGGTAGTGCTCGTAATTGGCTCGCAGGAGGAACTCGAAGTATGGCTTTGATTTGAGACTCTCCAGCTCGTCTTCCTGCAGAAGATCCTTTATGTCCGGCAGGTATGTCTGCAGAGAAACACCTGTGTACGCAAACACAACACACACACTGACTGTTTATGCAGATTTTGCACTGTAGGCATGAAACTTTGAAAACCTTTACAAATCTTTTTCTTCTTCCACTGAATCAGTGGTTTGGAGTGCATATCCAATCGGCTTCGCTATGTCACTACACTTTTGAAACAAACTTTTTTTTTTTTTTTTTTTAAATCACTGGTGCTCCATGAGGGGGCAATCTGAAACACCATTAAACGCACATAAATTGTGCGAGTTCACTCAAATCGCCCTCTAGTGGTGAATCCCTGAATAGGTTACAATTATGTCATTTGACTTCAATGATTCACCACTGGGGGGGTCAATAATATTTAGATAATAGTTTGGTAACTCGTGACTGCTCTATCATAGTACGATGCATCGTTTGGGAAAAGATTGATGTAGTGAGAAGTGTTTCCCAAAACTAGTTGCTTTGTCGCAAACGCATCATTTGAACCACGTCAGTGATAACGTAAAACGTCCATAATAATGCTCTAAACGGGGTGAAGTAACTACTTTCTTAGAGAAAGAAAAACATACATTTTTTTGAACTGTAAAAATACTTTGAAAGCAAGTTGCAACATTCCAAGTTTAAATGTTAGAATATTCTAAATGAAAAGGGCACAGGGGGGACAACTGGGAATAGAACACTGCCAAGAACTATGCTCCTAACTACAGCTCCAGGGCCCGGTATTTCAGAAGTAATCCACTAGGATTTTAAAGACTTTAATTAACAAGAAAGTCAACGTACGTTCTTGTATGAGTTTCTGTAGGATCTTGACGAAAGTGCTGTCTCTGGCCGCTTCTAGTGGATCATCATTATCATCAGAAGAGGACCAGCTGCAATCAATCAATCAATCAATCAATCAATCAATCAATATCACAGCCAAGTAAAGTAAAACATCATTTAACGCTCATTTTACAATGCTCACCTCTCCTTCCAATCTTTCTTCAAGGCTTTACTGAAGATCTCTCGCTTTAAAGCATCAACATCAATGCCGTTCTCCTACAGAAGATGAATACACATCAGTAACATACATGTCTGGGAAGGTTTTGAAGATTTAACAGTCGCTATGATTATCAATGTGCTAAAACATACCAGCAATGTGCTAATACAAGTTAACATGTTACAAAATACACTTACCCCCTTTGTGTTTATGCATTATGAACTCAACCATCTGGTGGATGAACTTTGAAACCATTTTGTATGGTTCTTTTGTCATTCATGGTCTACTTTAGTTGTATATAAATATTGTATATTGCATAAAGTGTCCTTATTTTTTAAGTGCATCATCCAGTGATTAAAATGCATTTTCCTTTTGGTTAAATGGGATGCACCTAATTCATTTAAACATGTTAGCAAATTCCTAATATGTGCAAGAAATATTGTAACTTTGATAAAACTATGAGGATGCAACACAATAATGCTGGACTAAATCCTTCTATCAACCTAGTAAAATATGCTAATCATGTCAGCTAACAATATGCCAAATATGAGTAGAAACTTCAAGCTTTCCAAAGTTATTTTAAACGTCTGGAGGGGTTTTGTCAAGTAAACATCAAAAGGTATTAAAGGGATAGTTCAATTAAAAAAAATAAATTCCCTAGTTAGTGGTTGCAATCCTTTATCTGTTTCTTTATTCTGTTGAACATAAAAGAAGATATTTCGAAGAATGCTGAAAACCTGTAACCATTGACTTCCATAGTAGGAAATGCAAATGCAGGTCAATAATTACAGGTTTTCTGCATTCTTCAAAATATCTCCTTTTGTGTTCAACAGAAGAAAGAAACTCGTAAATGTTTGAAGGTTGAGTTAATAATGACAGAATCTTCAATTTTGGGTGAACTACCCCTTTAATATGTGTTTTTGATATTGTTTAACATTCCCGATGTAGCTGAAAACACATTTGTTCAGACTGTTTTTATAATAACAGACACAAGGCCTTGGTCATTAAATGAACACAGCTGATTAATAATAAATATTGTCCATTATTTTCAGATACCTCCTCAAAGTACTCCAGCAGATCGAGAGCTTTCTTGAAGTCGTACTCGTTGGCTCCACGGTTCTCGTCGCAGATGTACAGCTGGAGAGTTGAAGTAAGCAAAATGAGGAATAAACTCAAAAGAATGTGGAAGCTGCCTTATTTCAGATGTTTACTTACACTAATGAGGTTTTGAGGGCTCAGTAAGGGCATGCTGTCTGGGTTCAGCTGCTTCTCCTCCAGTAGCTGTTTAGGAAGCGTCTCCTGATGAAGGAGAAACCTCTCCTGCTCCACTATGTCTACATCAAACAACAATTATAATTCAGTATTTTTATTATATATATATATATTTGTGGATTAAATATTTGATGGCTCAGGAGATTATCTGAGGGATATGCAGGTCAGATTTGATTCGTGCTAATCGTTAGACCAGACAAGCGGAGCAAAACTGTAAGCCATTCTGTCTGCCCGAGGAAAAAATAAATGCTACAAGCTGCATCATTTGCTCCTCATTTTGTTGACATACATTGAATAAAAAGACTTATAAATTAAATAAAAACTAACCTAGAGCATCATCTGCTGTTCAAAACTAGTTTAGAGCGTTGTGTATTTCAAAACTGGTTTAGAGCGTTGTCTGTTTTTAAAACTAGCCTAGAACACCATCTACGGTTCAAAAATAGCCTAGAACACAATCTGCTGTTCAAAACTAGCCTAGAGCGTAGTCCGCTGTTCAAAACTAGCCTAGAATGCCATCTACAGTTCAAGACTAGCCTAGAACGCCATGTGCTTTTTAAAATTAGCATAAAACACCATCCACTGTTCAAAGCCAGCCTAGAACGCCATGTGCCGTTCAAAACTAGCTTAGAGCACCATCTGCTGATTAAAACTAGCCTAGAGTGCCATCTGATTTTCAAAACTAGCTTAGAGAACCTGTCCAAAACTAGCCAAGAACAACATGTGCTTACTAAAACTAGCCTGAAACACTTGTTCAAAACTAGACTAGAGCACCATCTGCTGTTCAAAACCAGACTAGAGCACCATCTGCTGTTTAAAACTAACCTAAAGCGCCATCCATTGTTCAAAACTAGCCTAGAGCGCCTTCTACTGTTCAAAACTAGCCTAGAGCGCCTTCTACTGTTCAAAACTAGCCTAGAGCGCCTTCTACTGTTCAAAACTAGCCTAGAGCACCATCTGCTGTTTAAAATTAGCCTAGAGGACCATCTGCTGTTGAAAACTAGCCTAGAGCATCATCTGATGTTCAAAACTAGCCTAGAGCATGGTCTGCTGATGAAAACTAAGCACAGAATTACTTTAAAATAAAATAGCAATGCATTTTGAAAATAAAAAAATCGGTTACTATACTAGTTTGCTTGTTTTTTCCAGAGTAACTGAGGCACTAGCTGTAAAGACTCCACCTTCTTTAAAAAAGGTGGCGGGGAGGAGTGGCTCATTTGAATTTAAAGATACACATAAAAACTGTTAAGTCATTTAGAACATGGTATATAATTAAAGATTTGTGCCGTATTTTGACACTAGAGTCTTAGATCTTGTACAAATTTAGATCTTGTAGAATGAGGCATTATGGGACTAGTAGCACATATGAAAGTGCACTGCTTACCATTGAGCTGTCTGCGGTGTACGGGTTCAGGCATGTCTGACGCCAGAGCTGTGAGTTTGCTGAGGGCCAGCAGGGTCTTCTTCTTGCTGAAGTATCTGGTCTCCATGTTGGCCTGATTATATAGAGTACGATGAGCCTGTCATGAAGAGATCAAGACATTGAGTATGTTTACATGGACACCAATACTCTGATCAAGAGTCGACCATGTAAACTGTGATTTCTGATCACCTTAATCCGACTAGTCATAAGTCATAATTAAACTAAACAGAAATTAAATGAAGACATGTGGAGTATTCCTGTTTAACTCACATTATTGAAGTTTAGTACAGACATGTAAACACCAAATTACTACTGTTTTGTAGTACTTTCTGCCACATTTTGTGACAGGACATACACACGTACTGTAAATGTACTCATCGATAGATTGTTATAATATAAAGAAATGCATGCACACATTTATAAACTGCATGTATTTGTTGGTGTATTTACTCTCTGGTAATCCTGCACATGTATGTCATGCAGCCAGCTGAGGTGATCGTGGGCCTGCAGGAAGCTGGCCAGCTGTTGGTGCGTCGCCATTGGCTGAGAGAGCAGCTTCCCTCTCTTGCCTTTCTCCATGTACCAGCGGAACAGGAAGTCAGCAAAGTTCTACAGGAAATAGAAAGGGCTGTGAGTAATGACATTTCGCACACAATAACTCAACGGGACTATATTAGAAAAATTCTGTTTGCAATGGTCTTTAATTCAACCTATATTTGAATATATCCCCTGTAAACATCTGCTGATAATTCACTACAGCTCAAATATTTGGAGCCATTGCGATTTATTCAATCGTTTTGGAGTCTCTTCTGCGCACGAGACATTTATTTACTTAGTCAAAAATAGAGTAAACATTAATATTGAAGTATTATTATAACTGGATTACTTCAGTGTCACATGATTCTTCAGAAATATTGAAATTTGATGATTGGATGCTCAAAAATAGCTCTTATCATCTTTTATGTTGAAAAAAAGTGGTTTCATTCCTTTGTAGAAACTATGATACAATCTTTTTTTATTTGCTTCTTAGAGAAGTAAAATAGTTCAAAATAAATAAAATTAGTAAAGTTGTCACTGTCACTTTAAAATAAAATGAATGCATTCATGCTTAATAAAATGATAGTCATTGACTTCAGTCTGTGCAGTGGCATGTGCTGGTGTTGTGTTGATGCGTTTGTTTAGTCACCTGATCAGCGAATTTGACCATGTACTGCTGCAGTCGACTCTGATTATCCGTCCGTTCACACAACTGCACCAGTATGTCAAAATCACAGTATTTTTCTGCCAGCGCTGCAACCCACTGATGCTGACCCAACTCCACTGCTCGACACAAACACAACACAAATACATTCAGGTCATTTTTTCACTCATAATTCCTACTTGGACAGTCAAAAATCCATTCATCACAATTTGAGAAATTATCCTGCATGAACTTTGAGATTTTCTGAATGCAGCATGTTTCTCTGGTAAAGTATTCTGAATGTATAGTTTTAAACAACAGATGGCACTTTATGCTTTACAAACCTTGTACACTTGAAAACAGTACATGACTCAGTCAAACGCACAAGAGCTTTTATTCATGACTAGCCTAGAGTGCTGCCTGCTGCTCAAAACTAGCCTAGCATAGAGTGCTATTAGCTGTTCAAAACTAGCATGGCTAGAACCCTATATGCTGCTCAAAACTAGCCTAGAGCTCCATCTGCTGATGATAACTAGCCTAGAGCAACGTCTTCTGTAAAACACTAGCCTAGTGCGCCGTCTGCTGCTTAAAACTAGCCTAGACCATCTGCTGTTCAATACTAGCCTAGAGTGCCATCTGCTGTTCAGAACTAGCATAGTGCACTGTCTGCTGCTCATAACTAGCCTACAGCGGCAACTGCTGTTTAAAACTAGTCTCGAGCACCTCTATTAAGCTTAGCCTAGAGAACCATCTATTGTTAAAAACTAGCCTTGAGCGCCATCTACTTTTTTAAAACTAGTCTAGAACGGCAACTTCTGCTTAAAACTTGCCTGGCTAGAGTGCCGTCTGCTGCTCAAAACTAGCCTAAAGTGCCATCGGCTGCTCAAAACTAGCCTGGCTAGAGCACTATTAGCTCTTCAAAACTAGTCTAGAATGCCGTAATGACTTCAAAACTAGTCTAGAGAACCATCTGCTGTTTAAAACTAGTCTAGAGTGTCATCTGTTGTTGAAAATTAGCCTAGAGCACCATCTACTGTTCAAAATTAGCCTGGCTAGAGCCCTGTCTGTTGCTGAAAACTAGCCTAGAGCACTATCTGCTGTTGAAAACTGGCCTAGAGCACCATCTGCTGTTGAAAACAAGCGTAGAGCACCATATCTTGTTGAAAACACGCCTAGAGCGCCATTTGCTGTTCAAAACAAGTCTAGAACGCCAACTGCTGCTCAAAACTTGCCAGCCTAAAGTGCTGTCTACAGCTCAAAACTAGCCTCAAGCGCCATTGGCTGCTCAAACTAGCCTAGCGCGCCGTCTGCTGTTCAAAACTAAGCTCAGAATCAATTACAGAGAGAATTGCAACACATTCCATGAATCTAAGAAACAATCCAAGAATCTCAATGAAATGATTGATCATCCGAGCCCTACAGAACAGGATGTAAAGTCTTGAAAAATGACCCTGTTTATTTTCATGTTAACGTGCTCATGAATCAGCCTTGTGAACTCACAGAGTGGCTTAAGTAGCTCTGAACGTTTCTGCGTGTACTCATTCTCCAGTGTGTCGTATCGCTCCTGCTGTCCGCCGCGCCTCAGAGACGTCAGCTGAGCCACGTAACCGCTCAGCAGTGAGTCCAACAGCGCCACCAGCTGCTCACAGAGGACACTGCGCAGCTCCGCGTCTGCGTGAGGATACGCCGCCCGCAGGATTAGCTCGTGCTGCCGAGAGATGACGCTTCGAACTCCACCCACTCCTCCAGAGGCTGAAGAGAAGATGAATAAAACATGGACCCTTTCACATTTCTGGGTTTCTCAGCAGTGGAAGTCATCACAATTGGTAAACTTAGAGCGCAGTGAATAGGAGAGTACAACAAATACATTTTTTTAAACTCTATTAGCTGACATAATAATAATAAAAACTCCACTATGGTATTATCAAGACCTTCAGAATAAGGAAAAAAATAGTGCGACACTAATAACGGCTGCTAGAAGAGAGAATAACGCCACATTTACTGTCCTGCCCCCATAGACACTGCATTTCAAATGCCTTGCACAAGCAGTAATCTGTTTTGTCATTTTACACAAAGATGATATAATATATACATAAATACATATAAATGTTCACACTCTTATTCAAAAATCTAAATATTAAAAGTGTTTAAGGATTAAAGATGCTGATGACCATTAAACGTGCCATCACATTCTTGTGAAAAGGGTCCATACTGGTGTATTTATTGCTCTTGTGGTCAGAGAAACAGCATGGAGGGTGTTCAGATGTACCTGTCCAGGGGATGTACTCGGGCTCGGGGCTGCAGTTTTCTGGCGCTCTGTACAGAGATGCTTTGGTCTCTCGGTATTGCGCTGCTGCTTGAAGCATATCCTACCACATTAAAAGAAAGAGGATTATTAATTTCACAACCTCACAAACAAGAAAGATGTAGAATGTTCTTTCAGACTTCATGAATTTAAAATAAGTCTTTAATGTCCGTGTATATTAGCATTAAGGCATTTTTAGACAAAGGTGCGACAAGATCTTTCAATAACTGATTTTTTAAATAATTGATTAAAATGATTTTTTAATATTTTAATAATTTAGTATAGTTTACCAAATAAAATATCTTAAATAATTAGTAAATGTTGAATATATTTGAAAAACTCACAGAAAACGCAAGGCATTCTTTCAGACCTCATGATTTTAAAATTGTGGCTTAAATGTCCATGTATATTAGCATTGAGGCCGTCCATAGGAGAACAATTTAAGGTGGAGAATTGATAACTGACTGAAATCATTTTTAATAGTTTATTAATTTAGTATGATTACTGATTATTTTAGATATTTAGGACAAGTAATATCATAAATATGCTTAATTTTTACATAAATATATCTGTTATGCTGAATGACAATGGGACATCATTTCACTCATGTTCTTATATTTTGTTTTCTTAATAGTTATATAATGTAAAGCAGGGGTGTCAAACGTACTACCTACGGGCAGGATAAAGCCCGCAAACAGGTTTAATCCGGCTCGCAAGATGATTCTGTAAAGTATAAATATGAGCTGCATTTGAATAAAAAAAAATTGCTGTTCCAATTGGTCGCAATAGCGATTGCAGCCACACCCATAAACCCAACCGTCATTGGTGGATAAGCAATTAATGATAAATTGTACAAATGAAATCGCATGAATTCAACTTAGTCAAAAGTTATGAATTGCTGTGAGATCGTGTTGTCCTCCGGCTCCAGCTCTATGTTATTTAAGTTATACATACCATAATTTTACTAATCCTGCCCACTTGGGAATAGATTTTCCTCCATATGAAGTAAAGTGTATAATTTCTTGATAACATACATACATAATATCGAAACACAAAGAGCAAAATAATTAATAATTTAAATTAATATGCCGAGTTGTTCTGCCCAGAAAATGGAAAAATAATAATAATAATAATAGATGTTATTGTATTTGTGAATATATTTGATGTATTATTTAATGTATTCAATTGATGTCAAATGAGAATAAAGACATTCATAATGTCAGAAAAAAAACTCTCAAATGAATGTTTCATGTTTTTTTTTTTTATTCAAACTGCAACAAACTGAAAAGATTATCCCAGTTTCCAAACTCAGCTTCATGTATATCAATAGCAGGGCTGGGCGATTAATCAAAAAGTAATCGAAATCGGCATTCAGAACCTATAATCGATCTATTTTTTCTAGTTTAATTTTTTTTTCAATTACTTTCCCTACTGCGTGTGAAGTCATGTGACCCCGCTCTGTTTACACTTCTACGTCAAGAACAGCATATGGTCTGGCGCAGCCTTCATGGGTCGCATACCCCTCGCTGTGACTGATGCTGACGCTGACCTCTCAAAAAATGTAACTACATGTTGTGACGACGCATAGTGCAAGCTCTGTGATTAGTCGGCTTGGTAGCATTGATGAGTTTGGGTGGCGCTGAGAGGGCAAACAATACATAAATAAAAGAATTGTTCATTAATCGTAATCGAGTTCAATTAATCGAGAATCGCTCAGCCTTGACCAATAGCACAGCAAAATATATTCCACTAAATAAAGAAAGATTGACTGGATTGTTGATTAAAGAGCATAAATAAAATAAAACAGGTGAAAAAGTGCTGCACACCTTGATGATGTCATTAACGCTGAGCACCACCTCGCCCCATCGAGCCGCGTCCGGATGCTCTTTCAAAGCTTTCTCCTCCTCATCCAGCAGACACTCGAAGATGGAGGAGATCTGAGACACCTGCGGACACAAACATGATATCAATCACAGAGAAACATCCACTGCTTTCCTGCATCCCATAATGCTTTGTGTAAAATATTAAAGCGAAACATTTAATCAAGTGTTTTAAAAAGGAGTATAATGAGCTGTCATTATACTCCTCACTGTTTATCCAGTAAGGATGCAAGAAGGCACATATTGAGAAACAGCCAGTCTCTCACCTCTCTGAAGAACACATCCGCTGGCGTCAGGTTGGTCGGAGTGTCTGTGCTGTTCTTCTTCAATGCCGTCTGGATGGCTGTGTTCACCAGTTCGGGATGTTTAGCATGATGGTTTTTCAGCACGATGGCGGCCGAGAGCTTCTCCGCATGTTCGCAGAGCAGCAGTCGTGTTGCCATTGGGCACGAGCGCACCTTTGTGGAGGTGAGACGGTCTAGAAGGCCCGTCTATGAAGCAGACAGAGAAAACACATTGCTAGATGGTGTCTGAAGGATGAAGAGTGTTTTACAGATTGTGTGGTAGGGCTGCGCGATATTGGAAAAATCGAATATTGCGATGTTTTATTTTTAGGCAATAAATATTGTGATATAAATACAGATTACAAGATGGTTTGAATAGCTCGATTTGACGGTTTTCTGGGGAGTCTAACAGTATTCAGGCACAGAAATTGAATAATCACAATGCAAAAAATGCTTTCCTTACTTTGCTTTGTCTCGTTTCTAGTCCAAATATCTAAAAATTCTTATATCAAGTAAAATATTGTTTTGATTTTCTTTAAAACAAGTCAGTCTGCCAGTGGGAGAAGCAAAAAAAAATATTGTTTCAGAGTATACACAGGAATCAGAGAGTGAAAACTGAATACCTTTTAAGACCTTTTTTTAAGACTCTTTCCATACATTTTGAAACCCTTTAACAGGGGTGCTCAATCCTGTTCCTGGAGAGCCACCTTCCTGCAGATTTCAGTTGCAACTCATATCAAACACACCTGAACCAATTAATTAGGACCTGAACACCATTTGATAATTACAGGCAGGTGTGTTTGATATGGGTAGCAGCTGAAACTATAGAACTCGAAAATCAAAAATGATATACAATATATTACCTTGCAAAATAGCATTTAAGACTTTTTAATAGTTTTTAAGGGCCTTAAACTTCTCTACATTGATTTATCAATTTTAATACTTTTTAAGACTCTGCGGACACCCTAGCTGTTTCTCAATATGCATTCTTCAGCGGTCTTGTGTCCTCATTTTCTCATGTAACGGCATCATCAGCTGCCAAAGTTCAGTTCCAATACTCAAGACCGCAAGAACGGAGGACGCGTGAAACTTCCCGGATGTGTTCTTGATATCGAGGACAAACTGATGCACTTGGCACCGACCTTGCTCTAGAAGTCCCAGAAGTCATTGCGACAGGAGGTGGGAAGCGCAGCATTTTATATAGATTTATTTTAAAAGTTCTGAGATATCACTTATTTACCTCAGGAGTTTCCCTAAATGAAACGGTGAATATAAACATTACCATGGACATCTTAATAAAGGAATAAACACATTAAGGGTGCTTGTTTGCTGAAATTCGTATTAAAATCTATTTTATTTATATTGTGCAGAGTATATTTATAATGTTTTAAGCAGAGTATATATTTTGAAAAGGGGAAAAACAATAAATCATTGCATGAATGCTGTAATGTTAAGCATTTTTGCATTAAAAACACATGAAGGTCACGTGACCATCAGGAAGAACGCAGCATCTCATTTCTCACAGGATGCGTTCTCTGTCCTCGCGGCCTCCAGAGATCGTTCTTCAGAGGACACCTGGCAAGACCGCTCTCCAAAGGAATGCTAGACCGTTCTCTGCGTTCTTAGAATTGAGAAACTGCCCCTGTGTTTTACCTTTGAAATGTAGATATTTGGACTAGGAACAAGACAAAACTTCTAAGTACGATTTTTATATTTTTTGGCAAAATTCTGTATAAATGCTGTAATAAATGCAATTCTGTGGCTCCTGGTCAACTATAATTCAGATTAAACTTTGCATATCTTGTGATGTGACTATTGCGAATATGCACATTAAGATACAGATGCTGAAAACAGATATTGTGCTGATTGAGAAACCTGAAGCAGGAAGTCCATGAGGCAACGGTGAGCCTTCATCTTATCCTCCAACTGATGGAGCAGGATCAGGGACGTCAGTGTGAATCCAGCGCCCTCTACAGAACAAAACATGCACAATCGTGTATAGAAACTGACCATTTAACAACTTTAGATTTAACATTTTCTTCTGCTTAAGCCTCGTCTCAGACTGAAATGCTATTTTTTTAAGCTGTTTCAACTGAAAGAAACCTGCACTGACTGATCTTAAAATATATCAGTGCCTTTGTTTTGTCTCATAATAGACACCAGATTTTTTTTTTCTAAGGCACATTTTAAAAAATTGCTCAAATATCCTAATTGAACTATGACTTAACCCTGGCCTGTTGTAAGCCCTGTCTGGGAACCCAGTCCTTTAAGTTTAACTAGGAGAGGATTAGGATATTGTAAGCCAGGTCAAAGTCAAATCCTGGAGGGCCAGAGCCCAGCAGAGTTTAGTTCCAGCCCTGCTTCAATACACCTATCTGTAGGTATCAAACAAGCCTAAAGCACTTAATTAGTTTGATCAGGTGTGTTTAATAAGGGTTGGAACTAATCTATGCAGAGCTGCGACCCTCCAGGAACTGGCTTTGACACCTGTGTTGTAAGCAAATCGAGTCTTCCAGTTTTGTAACAGATGTATTTTGACTAGAAACTACACAAAAACTGATAAATTGTTAGAAATAAATAAATAAAACCCCAAAAAAAGTATAATAATTTTTTTGTATGGGATATTGTTTTTACATATTACTTATATACTTAAGCCAAATTATTTATTTTGTCAATTAAACAATAATTAAGATTATTATCACCATCGTCATTATCTGAGAGACTTATAACACTTTTTGGCAAATAATAACAGTGTTCAAAACATTTATTAATTAATAAATAATAGCATCAATACTAACATTTTTTCAGATAATAATTTAGCATTGCCAGTCATATATATGTAAACTATTAATAGTAGCATTTAATAGTTCTAATGATACCATTAATAACAGCGATATCATAGTACATATTTTTTTAACATACATAATAAATCATGTTCTTCATATTTTACAACCTTTTTCTTTTATTTATGTGCATGAATTCAGGATTATTTTAAGCTTTCGAAGATCTAACTAATCAGCTCAAAAACTAAATGTACTTGTGTGCTCATGTCTCACCGTCAGGAACAGATTCGGCCCAGCGAGGGTCACATGCAGGATAATCATCCACCAGATCCAGATCAATCTGAGTGACCACAGTATCCAGATCAGCAGATCCTTCTCCATCACTGGGGAAAAGCTCGTCCACCATACTCTGAGCTCCGACCAGATCATGACTGCAGATTAGACACACCATCATCATCAGTGAGTTACTGACCTCACAACAAACACAAGCAGAGCAGATTTACTTGTTTATTTATTGCCATATTGCCAACTTATGCCAATTTCATGGCAAGATTATTATAGATAGACACATATTCCATAAAAATAACAACAAGGTAACACTTTAGGTTGTGGGCAAAGATTATTCGCAATTAATCATTTGTTGTGACATAATATATGTGTGTGTAGCCGACGGCTGCTTCTCACTCAGGATTGTCTATGCTAATGAGGGAGAGATCATCGATAATGGGCGGGGCTTTCCACCTCTGATAACACGTACAAAAGGAGAATGTCAAAGTGTTTCTGCAACTTTAGTTCAGGTCACAATTCATGCTATTTACTACTGGTTTATTACCTGCCTATTATAAAGATATTAACTGTTCATTAGTAGTTATAAAGTAGGATCTTAAGCCTCATTCACACATCAAGCGACTCGCAGCAGCTAAGCGACAAGCGACCGTTCATTTCAACGGAGAGTCAGCGACTTCCGGCACCTTCGTCTACGAACGATGCGACAAAGTTAAGAATCCTTCAACTTCATGCAAATTAAGAGCGACTATTTTGAGCAACAGTCAAAAGGAGCACCAGTGGAACTCGTGATCCTCTCTCAGCTTACTCAGAGGCTGGTTGTATTCATGCTGTATAGACCTACACAGACCTGCGTTTGCAGCAGGTCGCCACCCAGAGCGACAGGCAGCTACAAAGTCACTGCTAGTCTATATGAGGCCTTATTCTACATCCCTAATCCTACTCAAAACCTAAACCCAACATCTACCTCCCTACCTATTAATAAACAGCTAATTGGTAGTTTGTTACGCTAGTAATGTTAGTTTATGATTTGTTAACACCATGAATTGTGACCTAAACTAAAGTGTTAGCGATAATGCTAGTTAATGCACTTCCTAACATTCTCAAACAATGAACAATTGATATTACAGTATTTGTTCATGTTAGTTAATGGAAATAAAGATGTTCATTCTTAGTTCACATTCACTAATGTTAACAAGCATGAATTTGGATTTTTAATGATACATTAGTAAATAATTAACTATGATTAACGCATGCTGTACACGTGTTGTTCACACTTGTTTATATATTAGTAAATAGCTTATCTAATGAAACCCTATTGAAAACTGTGACCAATAAATTCATAATTCAATAGGAAATGATACAATAATTAACAAATATGACATTACAAATATTAGATACAATTTTTCAATCCAATGGATGGTAAATAACTTTAAACTTTTCATTAAAAGCATCAATCAAAGTGCTCCCAGTCTATAAACATTGTCTAATAGTGTTAAATATTTAAGCAGAGAGCAGAAACCGACCGGCAGAACTGCAGGAACGCTTGCTTCAGAAGTTTGGTTTTGTCCTCCTGGGCCACCATGTCTATTTTGGGTGGCGTCTCTAATGGAGTGCCCTAAAAGAAAATGAAATTAATTAGAAGTAAAACAATATGTTGTACAATGTGAACTGCATTACAAGACAAATATGTATGTAATGAATGACAAACAGTATATTGGTTTGAGGAGTTTGTAATTTATGTATTTGATTTCTTTACATGAAAATTCTCAGCTCCTTTAGATTTATTAGGTATTGGTGTGTGTAAAATGTTAATATTTTTATTTAATAAAGTCACAATTTCTTCAAAATGTCAAAATTAAATTCTTTCAAATATTTCCAAAGTTCTGTTTAACTGATTTTTTTTCCAACACATTTTAAACAATATTTTTAACAACTAAATTCATAATAAATATTTATTATTTTAAATATATTTTTCATTCCAGCTAAACTAAAAACGGACTTTCTCCAGAAGAAAAATAAATGATTATATTTTAAGTTAAAATGTGGAACAAATGCTACTTGTAGTTTATGGAATAAAGCACAAATTACATTTTACTCAACACATAGCTATTTACATATATCAAAAACCCAGAGAAATTGAAAACTTTAAAGTGGTCTTTTAACGTTTCCCAACACTGTATGTAATGTGTATTACATAATGTGTATGTAATGTGAGTTATACAAACGGTCTCCAGACCTCAGGTCCAGGTCCAGCAACTGAAGTGCAGAGCGAGTCCTCCATGGTCTCGGGCAGAAGAGAAGCAGTTTCTCTGGCTAAAACAGCAACCAGTCCACTGTTCTGTGAGAAAAACACCGGCAGATCAGCGCAGACCCCACCGCCACGCACACGGTCACCTGAAACACACACAAAACACCCACAAAAGCAACAGTAAGTACAGTTTATTTATAAAGCACATTCATCTTCAGCTTTCAACCAAAACAATCCAAAAATACGAGTAAAAATAACAATGAAAGTAGTAATAAAGTAATAGTATTAAAGGGATTGTTCACCCAAAGATGACAAAGTGTCATCATACACTAAAATTCAGCTTTGAATCACAGTGATAAATTACATTTTAAATAGATATGCACAGACAAATTTGCCAAATTTGCCTGATTTTCTTTTATTATTAAATAAATGCATCCTTAGAGAACACAAGAGAAATTAAACATTAAAATATCTTAATTATTCCAAACTTCACCTGCAGTCTACAAACTGAAGGAACTATTTAAAGGGACAGTTCACCCAAAAATGAACATTCTGTCATCATTTACTCAACTTTTACTCATTTGTAACCTTTACAAGATAAATTTTTCTATTAAATCACAAAAGAAGATATTTTTAAAAATGTTGGAAAATGTTGGAAATGTTGAAAAATTGGTTGAACTAACCCTTTAAAAAACCCAATACACACTGAAGACTAATAGCCTGTGAAAGTGATAGAATATAAATGCATCTCAAGTCTGGACCTAAAAACAGAGTAAAGAAGCACTAATAACAAACACAAGAGCAGCCGAGCGTCAAACCTGGAGAGCTGAAGAGGATTTTCTCCTCGGCGAGTCCTCCTCGTCCGGCTCCAGTGCTGCAGGCGAACACCAGCTCCTCATTATAGAGATACGCAGCCGGACTCGACGGATCCGGCAACACCAAACGTGTCTTCAACAGCTCCTCCTCACTCTGACAGAGAAAAACAGATTTTTTATAGATTTTTTTTATAGCTGCTATTGATACCAATTATTTGTGTTTACGTGAACAATAACCGAAATCCAATAATTATATATGTTTATTAAAAAAAATTATAGTGCTGGGCAAAGATTATTCATAATTAATAGTTTGTTTTGACATAATATATGTGTGTGTAGCCGACGGCTGCTTCTCACTCAGGATTGTCTATGCTAATGAGGGAGGGATCATCGATAATGGGCGGGGCTTTATCCCTCTGATAACACGTACAAAGGGAGAATGTCAAAGTGTTTCTGCAGACTGCTTTTATCAAGTGTGATTATAAAAAATACAATTAATACATTTTTACCATTAGAAGCTGGTTATATTCACACACTGCAGCCACACAGATGTATTCAAACTCCGTATAAAAGTGATTTATGCATAACAGTTCCCCTTTAAGTAAATAAAACATCAAATGTGTTATTTATATAACTCCACCTGTCTTAATAGAAGCATCTGGCAAATATAAATGTATAAAAACAAAAATTACAATGGTGTACCTGGAATGGTGGGTTGTATTTGGTGACCTCCACTGTGAGCAGGTCTGGCGACGGCACTATGCTTTCTGCAAGCGTGACCAGACAGAAATACGCCACACATGGAGTATCGCCCGGATACCAGGCGGCTGCTAGCACCACCAGCCCTGCGCTACAGAAACACACAGAGCTAGTCAGATGCTAGCATGAGCTATTACAGTATATGCATTAGGGCTGAACAATATATCGTTTAAACATCCAATGCAGCGGTCACATCGTAGGATTCAATGTGACACAATAAACTTTATCATTTTTCATATACAATGACCATGTTTATTTACATTTGACTGTTCAATTTATTTACTTGAATACTGTTAGACTCCCCAGAAAAACATAAAGCACTGTTTATTTATTTAATTTTGCTTGAAATTTATTATAGTTTATGCAAATGCACTATGCATCGAAAGAGATTTGATCATCCCAGTCGATCTAAATGAGTGAAATCTTCCCAAATAGAGCTAATCAAATGATCTGTGGTGAAATTATATTCATATCGCTATATATATATATATATATATATATATATATATATATATATACAGTGGCAAAACAAAATAATCGCAAATGTTTCTAATATGTTGCAGCACTAATATGCATTGCAGTAAAAACCGAACATGCTTACTCAGCATTATTATTACATATACTAACTTGCTGGGCTGCATGTCCAGATACAAGACGTTCACTCCTTTCTTGATCTCCGAGTAATTGCTTTCTGAATCCTAGAAGACCAATGAAGGATATCGCACAAAATATAAAAAGAGTGAGTTCACCATAAAAATCACTTATGCTCCTGTTCATCTTCACAACACAACACTGTCCACCAATCAAATCTGGGAGATTTCTGTCCATTTAGTCAAAACTCTGGCACTTCAAAACAAACTAAATAAAAAAATTAATAGAAATAAGAAAAGAAGAAAAAAGAAGAAGAAAATAAAGGACACATGAATGGATACTTTATGTGATAAAAAAATCCATCAAGCTCATAATTAAATCTGTTTATGAATGTTATGAAGCTTTGATTAGACATTCAGTGGCGGGAAAGAAACTGATAATTAAAAATATCTTCATTTGTGGAGACTTGAAAAAAAACAATCCTACAACTCCCTCAAACATTTGAAGACTAATGCACATAATAAAAAATGTATATAATAAATGCAAACAGCGCATTTGGGGTGCTTCAGTAAAAAAAGAAATAATCTAAATGTCAGAATTCAGGTAGAAAAAAAATATGTATGAAAGAAATAAATGTAACTGTTTTTACATTTTTTTGCAATTAAAATCTATTATACTTGGATTTTAAAAACCTATCAATATAAAGCTGCTAGATTCTGTGAATTATTAAAAGAATGCTTCAGCCCAAAATGAAAAATCACAATTATTTTACTCACCCTGAGGCCATTAAAGATGTCAGATTACTTATTCTTATTGGATAAAAAGTTTTTAACTGAACAAAAAAAGACACATACATTAACCAATGGCTTGAGGGTGAGTAAATGAAGTGTACATTACATTTTTGGTTGAACTACCCCTAAAAGAAAAAAAAAACCATTTAATTCAATGTAACATTACTCACCCAGATGGCGTCGGTGATGCTGTCAGTGATGATCTGATTTGTGCTCCAGCTCAAAACCTGCGTCTCGCTGTTCTCATCCACCTCCCATTTACTGAGACCACATGAGCTGAGAGAGTAGAGACAGCTGGATGCCTTCACCCACAGCACACTGAACACCTGACAGGTAAAAAATACACAGTAAAATCAGGAAATTAATACCTATAGAGTTCATTTGAACACTCTAAAACTGTGTATGTATGTATGCATGTGTATATATATATATATATATATATATATATATATATATATATATATATATATATATATATATATATGGTAACCACTCACAGTGTTAATTAAACACTTTTAAAAAACCAACAGTGTCAAAACATTAACACTAAAAGAGTCAAATATTAACGGCAATGCAGATTCAAGAGTGTTTAAATTCTACACTGTTCTGAAATTGACCTAACAATAAAACAGTAAAATTGACATTTTTTACCTCGTCCCAACAGGAACAAAACACCAACAGTGCATGATTACATGCTGTTATGTCTTGGCAATCAAAAAATGTGATTATAATGGAAGTCAATGGACACGAACATAACGAAAAGGTCGTCAATTTGAACAGTACACAATGGCTGTTCCTTGATATCTAAGAAATTCTGTGGGAACCCTGATTTACAGAAAACACTCATACTGACAGAGAGGTCGGCTGGTTGGCCACGGATCCCAAACAGGCTGGAAACCCTGCGGCCGATGCCTGACAGCATCCCCTGACCCTGCTGGACAGGCCTGTGATGCAGTTTCCCAGAGGAATCTGCAGAGAGCCGGAGCAGGTGACCACGGTACGAGGACACGATGAAACTCCCACCCTGAATGAAGATGAAAAATTCATACAAAAGCCCTTTTTCCATCCTTTAAAGTTCAGTTAAGCATATATACATCACATGAATAATTACATATTTAAGCACAATAATGGTCAATGGTTTGGAATAAAAAAAAGTTTTAAAAATATTACACTGTGTGTGTGTGTGTGTGTATATATATATATATATATATATATATATATATATATATATATATATATATATATATATATATATATATATATATATATATATATATATATATAAAATCTTATTTTAACTTCAGCTGTTTTTTGTAACCATACAAAAAAAAAAAAAACAGTAGAGAAGTAAATGTTGTCATTTGAGTGTATTACCTACTGGTCAATCAAATGGGTTAGACCTGAAAGTTAGACCTGTTTTTAAAGTATACACACGTCTCAGGATTTCACAAATATCATGTACCAGAACTTTTTGTTAGATCAGAATGAACTACTGAAATAATTGTAATTTATTTATTTTCAAGATGTGGTTTGCATATATCTTACATTACATAAATTAATTTTCATAATTAAATTATATAATGTATTAATTATTATAATGAAATGCATGTTGAAATGTTTATTTTGAAATGTAATGTATTCCTGTGATGACAAAGCACCCATGAAATGTGTATTTAGTGCTAAATTATTATTTATTTCTGCTTCTCAATCACCACTGCTTAAATATAATCAATATTAATATAGTTTTTTTTTAATTAAATTAAGATTCCTTTGATTTAAGGAATAGAAAATGTCAAATAAACAGCATTATTTTAAAAACCTTTAAGACTTCTTTATGCCGCAGTGACTTTTGATCAATTTGATGTGTCCTTAACAAATAAAAATACTATTTTAAAAATTGGCACATCAGATCAATTACATCACATCATTTTGGTTAAGTCAGATTTCATTTAACTCATTTAGTTTGTGTTTAATGCCATGGCAGCTTCTATGGCTATTTTCATGGCGATAAAATGCATGTTGCAGCTAGATTATAACATTTTTACAATTAATTTTTTGCTAAAAACCATAAATCAGTATTTTAAAAAGTATCTTCAAAAAAGTGAACAAAATATCAATTAAATTCCCCACAGAATAAATCCGAGACACGCTTCCTAGTTAAAGTGCATTAGCAAAGAGAAAATGTCTGGTTTTTACCTTAACAGCGGCCACATAGTTGGACAAGTGTCCGCTCAGGTCCAGAGAGATCTCAGTGTAAGAGCCCTCATGCGCCAGACTGGGCCAGAAGCGGACCAGACCATCAGGAGACACAGCCAAAACACTGATGGACTGTGTGAGAAAGAGAGAGACTTTTCATTTTACTTTTAACAATCTCTTTATTTAGTTGTCTGATCACATTAAAAATAGCGCTTTCCAAAAATTAAATGTTTAACACTTTGGTTCCTGTTGCAGTATTGACATTTTGAGGCTCGTTCTCCTTTAAGTAAATGCCTGTGAGTCCAATACACCACCTTGTGGAAACAACCTCATCATGTCTTGAGTTGAAAAATGTTTGATTTTCTTCCTTCCACTGGCTAAACATATCAAAACATTTATTTTCTGAGCACTGATCCCAATCTGCTTGCCATTTGTTAAGAATATAGCCTTTTATTGGTCTTTTTTTGTAATCTGCTGGACTGTGAGAAGCACATTTGCATTGATGTTTGCAGGGTTGAAATCTCCTCTGATGCTCATGTGCAGATGCAGGAGCTCACCTGAATGGGAGCCAGATCGAGCGGCCCGGAGGAACTGATGGAGACCAGATCAGCACTGTATGCAAACTCACTGGACGGCAGCTGCAGGTCCTTACACACCGACAGCTGAACGGCAAAATAAAACAGCATGATGTTTGCAGAACAACACACAAAAGGTAATTATATACTGCATCCCAATTCACCTACTTATACTAAGTCCTAAAAATATGTACTTTATTGTGAAGAAAAAGTACATACAGTCGAAGTCAGAATTAGCCCCCCTTAATATTTCTTCCCCAATTTTTGTTTAACAGAAAGAAGTTTTTCAACACATTTCTAAACATGATAGTTTTAATAACTCATTTCTAATAACTGATTTATTTTATCTTTGCCATGATGACAGTAAATTATATTTGGCTAGATATTTTTAAGATACTAGTATTCAGCTTACAGTGACATTAAATGGCTTAACTAGGTTAGTTTGGCGAGTTAGGGTTATTAGGCAAGTTATTATATAACGAGGGTTTGTTCTGTAGACAATCAAACACAAATATTGCTAAGGGGGCTTATAATATAGTCCTTAAAATGGGTTTAAAAAACTTTTAAAACTGCTTTTATTCTAGCCAAAATAAAACAAATCAGACTTTCTCCAGAAGAAAAAAATATTATTGGACATTTGTCTCTTTTCTGACCTTCGCCACAGACGTCTGAGACACTTTCCAGACGATCAGCCGTTCTCCACAAACCATCCAAGCCCAACCAGATGCCTCCACCTTCACTGAGATCTGATCGTCCACTGCAGGAAACAAACATTTAGAGGACCTCAAATCATTGGATCGACTCTAAAACACAGTCGAAATCTATAAAAACAAAGAGTGTCACCATCAGCCATGGTCAGCGCCTCCATGACTTTAACAGGTAGAGATGATCCGAAAGTCTGGACATCAAAATTATAAGATTCGACGACAGCATGACTCTGAACTCGCGTGGGAGTAGATCTAGAAGAGAGAAAACCAATTGATATATACAAATTTAGCAAAGTAATACAAATAAAAATGTATTTTGGAATAATTATGCAAGTTATGTTCTATAAGTTATCCTGAATGATGAATATTGTGAAAAGCACTACACAAAAAACAATCATAAATGTGTAATATATATATATATATATATATATATATATATATATATATATATATATATATATATATATATATATATATATATATATATATATATTAATGACGGCCTCAGTTTCTTTCAGTTTACTAGGTATTTAAATTATTTAAATATTAATAATTGTTGTTTAAAGGGCGTTTTTCTTCTGATTTTAAATGTCAATTGATCAGAATAAGAAATGTTTTCATTTGTTTGTTTAAAAATATCAGGGTTATTGCAATTAAATATTGATATATTAACTGTTCAGAATTTAAAACATTGTATTTTGTGGTCTAAACATTAATATTAACATAAAAAATATGCCACTTTTTTGTAATTTTGCACAGCAAAACTGTAGTTAAATTACTTAATGTACATAAATGACATTTTACCCAAGACATAACAATAATTCATAAATAAGAATATTCAGAGATAATAATAAAAATTGCCAAGTAGTGACAGTTGTTTTTATTCTGTATGTATGTATGTATACACACACACACACACACACACACACACACACACACACACACACACACACACAGAGATATAGATAGATATCAGACAGACAGTATATTATTATTGCTACAGTTATTTATATTAATACAATAAAATGAATATTACATGTAATATATGTATAAAAATATGAAGTGTAATTGATTTAAGATTAAATTTACTGGACAAGACGTTAATAACACTTAATTTTGATACAATAATTTTTCAGTATGTATATATATATATATATATATATCATCATTAGGATGTACATCTAAAACACCAGCATGTCAGTGTTAATTCAGAGTGTTTACTGTGTTTTTACCGTGCTGTCACAGCGGAGCGGCGTGGAGAAAACAGCAGTCCGGGCTGAACTGCGCTCACACTCCTCCGTCCGCCGGTCCGGGGCGCCTGTCTGCGGCCTGAGCCCGGTGTGCCGCGGGGAGAAAACATACCCGGTCCACAGTCCGTTTACAACCAGCAGAAAGCGTTCAGAAGCGACGAAATGCGATACAAAATCGGGAAAAGCCGTTTACCGCGCGCTCACTGAAGTCAGGCGCGCACACAATACGCGTCATAATAGAACTGCGCATGCGCTCCTCTGCAGCTGATCCTGAAACCGTTTATAATCTTTTCTCAAATAGGCAAAAGAGGACGTTGAGACACGAAACTGATCCTGGAACAGTGTTACAATAAACAGCACTTCAGTTAGGATTAATGGTCATTCTCAACAGCAGGATTTTGGAAAATGTAGTTTCAATACATATATATATAAAACAAACAAACTTCAGTAAACATACACTTTAAATTAAGTGTTTCAGTAAAGTCGACTTCCCATTTAAAACACTGTCAGTTGTTGATTTTGTCAATGCGCTAGATGGCGCAGTGCCTGACCTACAATCTCAGCGCGCCGTCAAAGAAGGCGCCGAAGAAGAAAACAGCGCGACCAATGGAGCTGCGGTGGAGAAGAGTAGCGGTCAGCCTCAGAGCCTCTTTCATGGCATAAAACAGCACTTTTCTCCAGGACAGGCATTCGCGGATTATGCAGTAGGTGTTTAACATCTTTTCTAAGCTGTTGATGAGCTATAAACCTGTATAAGTTTAGTGTATTTGTGTTCAGAAGTCCAGAAACGTGATGATGGTCGAGGCCGCGCAGCTGCAGGAGTCTCTTGAGTAGCCTTGATTTATTCAATTAGTCTATTTAAAATATGTTATGTTAAGAAACTCGTAAATTTGATTTGTGTTCTGACTTCACCTTTCATCGCTTTGGTTGCGTTGCACAAAATCTAACCTGCTCCTAATGGCTGTATCTCAAATACTAGTGAGTCCACTAACTTGGCAGCATTAATTGAACAACGTCAGAGTTTGAATGCGGACGCGAAAGTTTCATTCACTACGCGAAAATTAACGGGGTATTTCACCCGAAAATAAAACTTTTCATCATCATTTAATCTCATTGAAGTAGTGCTAAACTTTGATGATTGTCTTTTCTTGACAAAACAAGATATTTTAAACATTTTGGGGTAAAAAAAACAGACATTTACATTTGTCGTAGGAACAAAAATACCAGATGTAAAAGTTTGTATATTTACAGGTATATTGTAAATAAGACCTAACCTATCAAGTGTGTACATAGAGTAAGCAAAAACCACACAGGGATATAAGTAAAACACTCAAAGTACGCTCTAAAAATAGAAAAATAATTATTTTGAGCTTAAACATTGAGGTAAAGTTGGTTTAATATTCGCACATTCATTCATCTTTATACTGCGACTATAACTTGCAACACGGTCCTCATATTGTTTAGCACGCTACTTTGAATATTGGGTCTGAAATCGCATGTAATTGTGACGTCAAAACCACTTTATCAGAAATGAATGAAATATTAAAGCTGATATGATTCCCCTGTCATGATATTTATTCATGATTCCCTCCTACAAGTGCTCGATGTTTTGTGTGTATTCTGTGTGTTCTTAAGGAGATGAAGCGTGTCCGGACGGAGCAGATCCAGTATGCGGTGACGCAGTACCTGAAGAGGAGACAGTATATTGACACTGATGGATCAATGAAAGGAGCAAAACTCTCACAAACCGCTGAGGAGATGGCGGCCAGTCTGACAGGTAAATAAACCAAATTATTTATATTAAATCTCCTGTGATTTTTTTTTTTTACTTCCTCAAATATTTCCCAAATGATGTTTAACAGAGCAAGGATTTTTTCACAGTATTTCCTATAATATTTTTTCATCTGGAGAAAGTCTTATTTAGGCTAGAATAAAAGCAGATTTAATTTTTTAAAATAACATTTTAAGGTCAATATTATTACCACCTTAAAGCAATATTTTGTTTCGATAGTCTACAGAGAAAATCACTGTTATATAATGACTTGCCTAATTAACCTAGTTAAGCCTTTTAATGTCACTTTAAACTGAACACTAGTATCCTGAAAAATATCTAGTCAAACATTATTTACTGTCATCATGGCAAAGATAAAAGAAACCAGTTATTGGGAATAAGTTATTAAAACTATTATGTTTAGAAATGTGTTGAAAAGAAATCTCTCCGTTAAACAGAAATTTGGGAAAATATAAAAGAATTAAATATTTTAACAGGAGGGCTAATGATTGTGACCTAAACTGTGACTGTAAATAATAATGAATTGGGCAGTGCTTATTCCCTGTGTTTCTGACCTGTGCAGTTCAGACGGAGTCGAGTTGTGCCAATGTGGTGTCCGCGGCCCCGTGTCAGGCGGACCCTCAGCAGTACGAAAACCAGTACTCCAGGCTACGCTCCTTCCTGCAGGGTGAGACCAGATCCTCAGACACACCCGGGATGCATGATATTTAATATTCTGATAAGAAATTATGTTTGAAATATTTTTAAAAATATGAATAGTATATTATATTAAAATGCAAACTGATGTTGGCGCAATAGCCTAATGGTTACCGCGCCAACATATGGTGCAGTAGCACATCAGGGAGTCCCAAGTTTGAATCCCGACTCGAGATTCAACATTTCCCTACCTCTCTCTCTCTCTCTCTCTCTCTTCTAACCCCCCCCCCCCCCCCCCCAAACTTTGCTTCCTGTCTAAATACTGTCCTATCTAATAAAGGCAAAAAGGCCAAAAGTAGATCTTAAAAAATATATATGTAAATTAATATTAAAATTGACACATAAATTCAATAATAAATATTTAAGTAGTAATTAATATTATTTTAAAATATAAATTCAACATAAAATAAATGTAAAAATATTAATGTTAAAAAAATATGTGTATGTATATATGTATATATATATATATATATATATATATATATATATATATATATATATATATATATATATATATATATATATATATATACATATACATATACATGCACATACACATACACATATACATACAAATACTTACATAAAAACACACACATTTGTCTAGAAGTCAGATAAGGCATTATGTGAATTAATATTAATACTGAAAAGTCCAATTAGAAATTATACTAAAAAAATTAAAAACATTTAAATAATATAACATGAATATATAAATTAATATTTAAATTAAAATCTAAATTCAACAAAATAAATATTATAATGGCAATTCATTTTAAACTATTAATGATATGATTTTTTAAATATAATTTCAACATGAAATAAATATTAAAATAGTAATTAATATAGAATTATTGCTATAATTTTAAAAATATATATTTCAGATAGAAATTCGAAAAGGCAATATTTTAAAAACTCATTTTTTGCAGATTTTTGTTTTGTCAGATTTTCCTAATATATTTCCAATAAGCGGTTGCTTAAATTAAATCTTAAACCAAATCAGACTTGTAATTTACAACTGCAATCACTTATGAAAAATAACTGTAGTGTTTTTGAATTGTACTAAAGTGTATTATGCAGTGTATTATATTATTATTGTTGTATATTAAATTATATGTGCATAGCATTATTTATTTGTATATTATGTTGTATGTTTGTTATATATTATACATGTAGATAACTGCGTTATTGCAGGGCAGGCTCATAATTAACTCCATTGCTTCCATTCAATGTATCAAACAGTCTGACACTATGATCATCTTTAAAGCACACTGTCTATCTGAGCTGCTGTGGTTTCATCAGCTCTTCTTTCTGTTGTCAGAGGCTGAAGGGCCTCTGGTAAAGGAGGCGAGCAGCGTCTTGTTCCCGCTCTTCCTCTACCTGCACCTGCACATGGCCCGATGTGGCCTGAAGGGGGCGCTGGACTCGTTCTACAGCCGCTTTCACTCGCTCTTCCAGCAGGACCCTGAACAGAAGGCCATCGTGGACCTGCTGCGAGGAGCCCTCACTCTACAGGTCTGATGCTTTACTGTTAGAAACTTTGTGTCTTGTATATTTAATAATTAAATAATAATACTTTAATAATTTTTAAATATTTTTTTCCACATTTTTCGAGTGCCTTGAGCTGATTTTTGCTTTTTATTCTGATGAATCTCTTACCAAAAGAGCACTGATACATTAATTAAGCTACTCCTGAGCACTTTTTGTTTGATTTTCAATTAGTTTATATTGTTTTAAGCGATTTTTATTTAATTAATTAATTATTTATATTCCATTTCGTCTGATTGAGTTCACAGCATCATTGGATATTTCATTCATTTCTGACATTGCTTTCTTTTTTTTCCTCATCTTGCAGGATGTGACCACAAATCCTAAACTGTGCGCCCTGCTGGACCACAAGTATGTTGTATACCTGACAGATCAAGCGTACAGTTACCTGCTGCGCTACCTGCAGAGTGAAGACAACAGCGCCATCTGCTGGGTGCTCACCGCACATCTGCAGGTATGAGCATCCGGAATAACTCTAAGGCAGGGGTGTCCACACTCGGTCCTGGAGGGCTGGTGTCCTGGGGCCTCATGTACGAAGACTTGCGTGGAAATCATACTAAAACATTGCGTACGCACAAAGCTGTAAATGTGCGTACGCCGAATCTCACGCATATTCTTTTGTACATCTGAATGAACGTGAAACTGAGCGCAACATGCCAAGCGCAAAACCCCTCCCTGCCTCCTCCCCCGTATGAATATGCTAATGACTCTACTTTGGCAAAACCCAACGAAAAAGCAAAGGCAAAAGCAAGCAAGAAGAGAAACTTTGAACAGAATGTGAATTGGAGGTGCTGCTTTCGGAGGTAAACCGGAGGAAAACTGTGTTATTTGCAAGTTTGTTCTCCGGAATTAACAACAAAAGAAAAAAATAGAGTGGGAGAGTTTAGCTGATGCGGTTAACACAGTTGGGTCTGAACATCGCACTGAGTGAATTAAAAAAGAAATAGTGTGATTTATAGGTGTAAAATGTTGTAGCACCTTTAACAGTCTCAGTGGCGCAGCTCGTAACACGCATGTCAACATGTTTTGACATGTTCGAGCATGAACTCGGTTCGAATCCAGCGTCTGATCAACTCTTTCTTCTCCCCCCCGCTACATACCAGATTTTGCCTACTATTTATCACGAGAAAGACAAGTAGGAATCATTAATAAGTTTGTGCATCATATTTTATTTGCACATTTATTGAATGGAAATGTTTCTGATTCACGCATGCAAATTCATCTTCAGATAGTGTCTTTATAGCAATGTGTGTGCAGTAGATCGCTCAGATTACATTGGGAAAACAGGCGACGCTGCAAATTGCGCTTTAATGTTTAGCTGGTCAACTGTATGGTATGGAAACCTTATATACCTGCTAGATGAACCCGTCTCATACAGCTGCCATTGCAAGGCTTAGACACTTTGTAGAGAGGAATTTAACACAACTGCCTCTAGGAGACGCCAATGGAAATAAAACAGACGCGCACAAAAAATTTGCGTACGCCTGCCATGAAGCTGCCGTGAAACTGCGCACATTCCCACGTTCAGTTCATCGTTAGTAAATCCAAACGTGAGCGATTCTGAGCGTGAAACCTGGCGTACGCAAAGTTTTTGTGCGTACGCAGCGTTGATACATGAGGCCCCTGGACTGTAAAATTGCATTAAAAAAAATTCACAAAAATGCGAGACAACGAAAAGTGAACTGCATTATAGTGAGAGACTACAGTAAATGCACAAATCTAACACTGTAAAACTTCCTTTAGACAATATTAATCTAAATGAGAGATCTGTCAGGGGTTTACTCGTATACGTTAAAGCTTTGTTTGTAGAATAGCAGTGCTAACTTTGTTCAGAGCGGTGAAGCTAAACAGCTAAAGACCTATGCGGCGGCCTTTTTTCAGAACTGAAAAGGTAAAGTGTTTGGCTGCTGTTTTTCCAGCACTTATGTATTTCTTGTAATCACTTTAATGCCTGTGTTTAATCAGGTGGAGGTGACGGCAGCGCAGAGAACCGACTATCAGCTGTACGGTGCAGGGGTCGGCACAGGAAACACCAGCTCTTCTTCTTCCTCCACATGGGCATCAGTGGACGGTTCAGAAGGAGCGGAGCGGCTGGAGGTGCCCGCAGGTTTACCGCAGAACGAGGCGGCGCTGGAAAATCTGCAGGACTGTATAAAGCGTGTGCGTGAGGGCCCGCCGTCGCTCACCACCGTCTGCTTCTACGCCTTCCAGCACACGGAGCAGCTGCTGAACACTGCTGAGGTGTCGGCAGACAGTCGCCTGCTGGCGGCCGGCTTCGATAACTCTGCAGTGAAGCTCTGGAGTCTGAGGGCCCGCAAGCTGAAGGCAGGACCACACAGAGCCGACGTGTCCAAGATCAGACTGGCCTGTGACGTGCTGGAGGAGGAGGTGAGGGAACTCTGGCAGACGCACTCATTTTGATGAGCTGAGGGGGTATATACATTTGAAGGCAGAATTGTTAGCCCTCCTAAATTATGAGCCTCAATTTCTGTTCAACGCAAAGACGATTATTGGGGAAACAATAAACAGGTGGCTTATAATTAAGGAGGGTTAATTGTTCAACTTCACTGACTTTTTAAAAAATAAATATTTAAATTTTTCCCCTCAGGCGGATGACGAGGACGCCTCAGGCAGTGAGATAAAGACTCTTCGTGGACACAGTGGTCCTGTGTACCGCACAGCCTTCCTGACGGATGCCTCTGGCCTGCTGTCCTGCTCGGAGGACTCCACAGTTCGCTACTGGGACCTCAAGAGTTTCACAAACACCGTCCTGTACCGCGGTCATGCTTACCCTGTATGGGATGTAGACGTGAGTCCCTGCAGCCTGTATTTCTCCACAGCATCCCACGACCGCACCGCTCGCCTGTGGAGCTTCGCGCGCACGTATCCGCTCCGTCTGTACGCCGGCCACCTCTCGGACGTCGACTGTGTTAAGTTCCACCCAAACTCTAATTATATTGCGACGGGTTCGACTGATAAAACTGTACGCCTGTGGAGCACCCAGCAGGGGGCGTCTGTAAGGCTGTTCACTGGGCACCGCGGACCCGTCCTGACGCTCGCTTTTTCACCAAACGGAAAGTATTTAGCATCTGCCGGAGAGGATCAAAGGTTGAAACTGTGGGATCTGGCATCTGGGGGCTTGTTTAAGGATCTGCGTGGACACACCGACACCATCAGCAGCCTCTCCTTTAGCCAGGACAGCAGTTTAGTGGCGTCTGCGTCTATGGACAACACTGTGCGTGTGTGGGACATTCGCAATGCTCATGGCTCCGCCCCCACCGACGGCTGCAGCAGCGAGCTGATTGGACAGTACACCGGCAGCACTAGTAACATTCTCAATGTGCAGTTCATGGCCTGTAACCTGCTGCTGGTGACGGGAACAGCCATGGAGAAGCAGGAGCAGTGAGCAGGAACTCTCCTCTAGGTCATATTTCACATCAAAATTACAAATATGTTTACTTCACCTAAATGAAAATATGCCATTAAAGTCATGATCACTTAAAAGGGAAAATTCTGTCCTCATATGCTGCTCCTCAAAGTCTAAACCTTCTAGATCTTCTGAGCATTCTAGATCTACCAAATGTTCTAGATCTTTTAAACCTTTTAGATCTTCTGAGCATTCTAGATATTCTCAGCGTTCTCGACCTTCTGAACATTCTAGATCTTCTAAACGTTCTATATCTTCTGAGCATTTTAGATCTACTGAATCTTCTGGATCTTCTGAACGTTTTAAACCTGCTGAGGGTTTTAGATCCTTCAAATGATCTAAATCTTCTGAATCTTCTAAGTTTTCTGAGTATTCTAGATCTTCTGAATCTTCTAAACCTGCTGAGTGTTTTAGATCTTCCAAACTTTCTAGATCTTTCCAACGTTCTCAGATCTTTGGAGCGTTCTAGATCTTCTAAACATTCTAAATCTGCTGAACGTTCTAGATCTTTTAAACATCTTCCAAACATTCTAAACCCGCTAAATCTTCTAAATGTTATAAATCTTCTAAATGTTATAGAACTTCTATATCTTTTGACATTCTAAATCTGCTGAATGTTCTAATTCGTCTAGAGGTTCTAGATCAGGGGTGTCCAAACTCGGTCCTGGAGGGCCGGTGTCCTGCTGAGTTTAGCTCCAACTTGCTTCAACACAGCTGCCAGCAATTTCTAGTATATCTAGTAAGAGCTTGATTAGCTGCTTCAGGTGTTCAGGGTTTGATTAGGGTTGGAGCTAAACTCTCTAGGACACCGGCCCTCCAGGACCGAGTTTGGACACCCCTGTTTTAGATCTTCTAAACGTTCTAGATCTGCTGAATGGTCTATATCATCTAAAGGTGGTAGATCTTCTGAACATTCTAAATCTGATGAACGTTCTAGATCTTCTAAAGATTCTAGATCTTTTAAATGTTCTAGATCTTCTGAACGTTCTAAATCTGCCTAACATTCTAGATCTTCTAAACGTTCTTGGTCTTTTAAATGTTCTAGATCTTCTAAATGTTCTAGATTTTTCTAAACATTCTAGATCTTCTAAATGTTCTAGATCTTCTAAAGGTTCTTTATCTTCTGAACATTGTAAATCTGCTGAATGTTCTAAATATTCTAAAGGTTCTAAGACTGCTGAACGTTCTAGATCTTCTAAACATTCTAGATCTGGTGAACTTTCTAGATCTTCTAAAGGTTCTAGATCTTCTAAACATTCTAAATCTGCTAAACATTCTAGATCTTCTAAATGTTCTAGATCTTCTAAATATTCTAAATCTAAAACTGTGTTTCTTTTTATTTTTGAACACAAATGAAGATATGGAAAAAAAATAAATAAGCATCCACTTCTATAGCAATTTTTGTTCCTACTATGGTAGTTGATGGCTACGATTTTGGAACATTCTTCAGAATATCTTCCTGTGTGTTCAACAGATGAACGACATTCATCAAAGTATTTGGGTAGACTGTCCCTTTAAGACCATTTTAGAATGTGCTCGATCCAAAAGTTCTCGTTGCTGTAATGCAGAAGATGAAGCAGGATGCTGTTTGAATTGTGAAGTATTTATCTGGGTAATATTTGTTTACTTTAGATGGATAATTAATAAGTTTAGTATATCTGGATCTTTTCAGTAATAAAATACGTTTTTGTAAATTTCGTTATTGTGAATGTGGCAAAAAAAGCTTAATGTATAAGTTTGTGTCAATTTAGATTTAAATGGTTTTTAAATTAAATATGCAGTGAAGTAATTATAGGTATTGCAGTATGGACTATTGGTTATAAGTATGTTTAAATATTATAATCCAATCAATCTTAGTAAGACATAACAGGCTTGGTTTTCTTTGAGGAAAAATCTAAATTTTTTTGTGAAATATGACCTGAGATTTGTGAGAATTCAGCAATGTTTAAATCTCTTCTTCCTCTGGTCATTACCATGGATGTTGAATCCTTGTCATGAGGTCAGAAGTGCAGCCTGCTGCTTCCGTCTGGATGTAAAATCTACAAATATATATTTTGTGGAGAAAAATGTTAGGTCACTGTTTTCATCTCTGGATCATTTGTTTTCAGGTCTGTTAGTTTTGCTGTATCATTTCTATTGTTGTATGTGTTTGCCCACATTCATAATGTAGTGAAGACGCTGTTATCCTGCAGGCCTTGGCTTTTCACAAGGAAGCCTGATAATCTGGATTCATCTTACTTACAGGTGAAAAACAGTCCTCAGAGGAAGTAATCTAGTATCCGAGTCCACTAGCAGTCAATGGAAGTACATTTAGTTTAGCTTGAAGGGACCGTTTAACATTTCCTGATCGTTTATTTCCTCGCGCTCAAGTGGTTCTGAATGTTTATGAAAGTCTTCTGTTGAACACAAATCAAGATATTCTGAAGAATGATGGGGAAAACAGCCATTGACATCCATTGTTGAAATAAAAAATACTGTTTTGTTAAACGAAGTGGCTGTTTAATCTTCTGTATGTCTTTTGTGTCCAACAGAAGAAGGAAACTCAAACAGGTTTGGATGTCAGTAAATAATAGCAGATTTGTTTATTGAGTGAACTGTCCCTTTAAAGATCAGTGTAGATTGCAGTTTTGTGCTGAATAGATGCACTTGAATGTGATTTGTACACCCCTGCACTTAGCCTTTACCCAGAACTTTGTTTTCAGTATAAGTAATGTGATGTTTATCTGGAATAGAGAAGAAAAATAATGCTTTTGTATCATTTGCTTCCAAAAACAAGGTGTTTTTGCATCGACATGTAAATATATTTTTCCAACATTTGACTACTGAATTATGTTCTTAATCATTCCGGTACTAAAATACCTTAAATATGGCAATGTTCAATAATTATGGTGGTGATAGTCAGACACGATTGAAATCTTGGGTGTTTAAAAACAAACATCCCTTACTCGTATGTAGAGAAAGAGTTGTGTTTACTGAACTCCTGGATCAGATATTGGAATGTTTAGTGAATGGATGGAAAATTGTTTGCAAAATCTTCACAAAAATACATGTTGTTTTGATATTTATTTGCTAAATGCAAAAAGGCTTTAAAAAACAAAAGACTTTGGGCCTACTCACACTATGCCATCTGTACCGTGCCCAGGCCCGTTTCCCGGATCGTTTGAGAAGTGTGAGTGCGCTTAATCGGGCTCAAGCACGGTTCACTTGGCCGGCCCTGGCCCGGTTGGAAGAGGTGGGCCTGAGCGCGGTTCACTTAAGGCTTTGGCACGGTACGCTTGTGTGTGAGTGCAAAACGCGCCAAAGCCTGAAACTGAAGAACCAGAAACGTGGAACCAGACGTGACTTTTAAGGGGCTGATTCATATGGATTTATTAATCATTCTTACTGTTCAATGAACGCAAACTGCCGTAGTTTATTAAAGACGAGAACTCCTCACAGCACGACAGCTGCGCGGCTTCAGCAGACCTCATTCCTGCAGCACGAGAGCTTTATGATTATGAGCGCCAAAAGTGGCTGATCTGTTCGGCGAAATATCTGACTGCGTGTCACCGCATCCCTAAGGACTGTTTGGCGAAATGTCTGACTGCATGTCACTGCAAATCAAACGACTGAAACGATATAACTAGAGAAATCTCCACTGAGCTGCTGAGTGAGAGAGAGCGCTTCTCACTGAACAGCGCAGCAGCGATGACGTAAGCGTGCCGAGGCCCATTTGTGGTGTGAGTGCGGGCCGTCAGGGGAGACAGGAGGGGGGACAAGCGTGCTTTGGCCCGGTTCGAGGCAACTGTACGGTGTGAGTACGGCCTTTGTTAATACAATGTATAGTATGGGAACACACTACCTGAGAAGAGTCTTGTTGACAATCCCAGTTAAAAGAGCAACAATAATAACTGGACTTGTAGTTGCTCATTTGAAAAAGTGGCAGAAGGTGGATTTTTTTTATGATGAATCATCTGTTGATCTGCATCCCAATCACAAATACTGCAGAAGACCTACTGGAACCCGCAAGGAGCCAAGATTCTCAGAGAAATCAGTCAAGTTTGGTGAAGGAAAAATCATGGTTTGGGGTTACATTCAGTATGGGCAACTTCAACAGCCTGAGGTATCAAGACATTTGTGCTGCCCTCTGCAGATCTCTAGCACGCCCCATACTGAATCTTAACCCCAAACCATGATTTTTCCTTCACCAAACTTGACTGATTACTCTGAGAATCTTGGCTCCATGCTGGTTCCAGTAGGTCTTCTGCAGTATTTGTGATGATTCATCAGAAAAATCCACCTTCAGCCACTTTTCCAAATGATCAACTAGAAGTCAAGTTATTATTTGTTGCTCTTAAATTAGGATTGACGACAAGACTAGTGTAGTATAACAAATCTGTACGCTAAATATTTTAATTTATTATATCTGTTAAAGCTTGGTTGATAAGCTGATAATCCGCCACAGTAAAAGCTTCAACAATTAATCTCAACAAGGACAAAAAGTCTGGTATCGCTTTAAACATTTCATTGATTCACTTCATTTTAAATAAAGGTAAGTGATTGAAAACAATTCATAAGGGCTGAATTTAAACAAATTAAATGTAGGAATGTTCAACTTAATTTCTTTGTTTAAATTCAGCGCATATAAATCGTTTGCAACCACTTACCTGAAAAAAAACTGAGTAAATCCAATGATTCATTTCTTTACAGTGTAATACCATAGTAAAAACCGTCCACACACACACACACACACAGGCGTGGCTGCTTTCACCCAAAACCAGTTCTGCACCTAATGGGCGGGTCATCAACCTGACAAGCCTGTCCTGTTGGCCGGTGTATGTGAGTTTACATCTCTCACACTCACTCTCACACACAGTCTGTCATCCAGAGGCTCGTCTCAGTGTGTTTTAATTCTCGAGTTGTAGATTTGAAGATGCCCTACAGCGTGACTCTGCCGGGCAGCTCAGGACAGACGGCTGTAGTGGAGAGCACACAGGCTGATGGCAAGACATACGAGCAGCTGCGGAGGGAATGTTTGGAGAAGGGGAAGCTGTTCGAGGATCCAGACTTCCCTGCGGTGGACGGCTCGCTCTTCTACAGCCAGAGGGTCCCGGTTAACTTTGAATGGAAGCGGCCCGGGGTGAGTGATGATGTTCAGGAAGCCTGTGCAAACAGTACAGTATGTGCAAGAAAAGTTTCCCACTTGGAGTTTCTGTCTTGTTTGTAGTCCAAATATCTAAAAATAGGCCTGTGAAAAGTCTAGTTGTGTTTTCAGAAATGATGAGAATTTCATTGAAACATGCAAAATAATCTGCTAATGTGGTGAGCAGAGTAAACAAATTTTAAACAAGATTATTTTTCTTACCCCATGGGGGATTATTTAGGTTTTTTCAAGGGAAAACGCCCTATGATTTTGGCATTTTTCTGCTTTTTTTTACTTGTCTAGAAAATGCTTTTTGATTTAAGGGAAGTTTTACAAACTAATTTAATAATAATAATAATAATTCCTTACATTTATATAGCGCTTTTCTGGGCACTCAAAGCGCTTCACACACAATAGGGGAATCTCCTCATCCACCACCAGTGTGCAGCATCCACCTGGATGACGTGACGGCAGCCATTTTGTGCCAGACCGCACACCACACACCAGCTGATTGGTGGAGAGGAGTCAGCGATGAAGCCAATTGGAATATGGGGAGGGTTAGGAGGCCATGATGGACAAAGGCCAGTGGGCAGATTTGGCCAGGATGCCAGGGTTAAACCCCTACTCTTTTCGAAGGACATCCTGGGATTTTTAACGACCACAGAGAGTCGGGACCTCGGTTTAACGTCTCATCCGAAAGACGGATGAAAAACTTGACGCATTTAATCTAATCTAATTTAGATAGAGGCATGTGATATGATTGATCACGGCTGGTCTCTCATCCGTAATCAGCGATAATCCAATCAGATTGATTCAAGCCTACAATAAACAGACCGATTTCACCCTACTGAAACTGCGGTCACACTTGACTTTTCTCCCCATCGACTTCCATTCATATGCATGCAAATGCATCAGACTGGAATCGCAGGGCCGTCAAGTTCATGCGTCAAGTTTCGCCGGTTGCCGCGGTGCAAAGTTCAAACTTGGTGAACTTTGGCCTGCAAAATCGCCTCACTTGACTGCGTGAGACCAATCAAGGATCAAAACATGACCTCTCTGGACAGAAACCTGGAGCAATCGCTCGCTTTTTTTAATGTCTAATCATCTTGTTTAATCCCGCCCCTTTTTGCAGTGCCGTACGACAGAATTTCGCGCACACAAACTCTAGTGTGACCGCAGTTTGATTTATCTTCATTTTAGAAGAATCCCCCTGTTCGCCCCATCTCCTCCCTTTCCTCTTTTACCAGGGGGAGCTCTCGAGACCTACCTGACCTCCGCCCCCCTTACATGCTCATTGACTTTTTGGGCTCAATTATCTCAGAGCTCAGGGTTCCCACCCTGTAGAGCATGCTAAACCAGCTAAAAGCATCAAGTAATATCTAAGTGTGAAATCTTGGAGCATATTTAGATACCTGAGCTAGAAAGGAGACATAAAAATTCCAAGAAAAACATCAGAATTTTGCCAAAACCCATGTGAAAAAAAGCAATCTATAGTCATTTATGGTAAATACTAACGCATTTGAACCATTCCACAGCAATGTGTATTATATATTGTAGTGTTTAACACACTTAATGCATGCTGCATCATATTGTAGTATCATCATACTGTAGTACAGTGTTTCTCAACCACCTTCCTGGAGGACCACCAGCACTGCATGTTTCTGATGTCTCCTTTGTCTGTCGCACCCATTACAGGTCTTTCAGTCTCTGCTAATGAGCTGATGATCTGAATCGGGTGTGTTTGTTTAAGGAGACACGGGAAATGTGCAGAGCTGGTGGTCCTCTAGTATCATGGTTGAGAAACACTGCTGTAGTATCATCATTCTGTAGTATCAAGTGATAAACTGTAATACTGTAACACACTTTAGTTTTTACTGCAGTAAGCTGTGGTGCATTGTAGTATAATTTACTCTGTAGTTTTAGAAAACTTCAGTGTTGGCAAAGTAAATTACTAAACACTCAAAAATACTCATGTTGTTCGTTCAAACTAATTTGAAATGAGTTCATTCATTCATTCATTTATTCATTTTCCTTTGGCTTAGTCTCTTATTAATCAGGGATCACCACAGCCCAATGAACCGCCAACTATTTCAGCATATGTTTTACACAGTAGATGCCCTTCCTGCTGCAACCCAGTACCGGGAAACACCCATACACTCACATTTACATACACACACACTTACTATGGCCAATTTGGTTTATCCTATTCCCTATAGCGCATGTGTTTGGACTGTGGGGTAAACCGGAGCACCAAAAGGAAACCCACGCCAACACAGGGAGAGCATGCAAACTCCACAGAAATGCCAACTGACCCAGCAGGGACTTGAACCAGCAACCTTGGTGTGAGACAACAGTGCTAACCACTGAGCCACAGAGAATACAAGTCGATTTGAAAAAAACAAAAACGTCTTAAGACAAAAAGGAGATGCGAATGAATCAAATAAAAAGAGGAGCAAAGGCATGCCAGGGGTCCGTTTAGGAAACTGAGGGCAGGGGCGTCGTCTGCTATTTTGGGCCCTATGCACTAAATGTTTAAAGGGATCAGGGAGGGGTGGAAGTTTCAGGGGAGCAGGGAGCAATCATCAATAGTGTGATCGTCGAAAGTAAAGATTTTGTAGGGCGTGGGAGAGGGACAGGGGACCAAGGAGCCAATGTGTGAACTTGGCGGGATAAGTGGGAAGGAAAAGGGGGCGGGGGGGTTTGCATGCAAAAATGTAACAACAAATTATCAAGATACTACATATTCTTATGTTGCTTTAATAAGTTGATCAGGTCTTAACTACATTAAGTTATACAAAGTTTGACTTCATATTTTCAGTCAGCTTGATTGATGTGAGTTGAAGTGACTAGAACAGTTAATTTGATTCAACTCAAAAAGCAGCAAGAGGTTTTTACAGTGCATGATCTGTGTTTGAACCTGTTCCCAGAGCAGTGTTTTCATGCTGTTTAACTCCAGCCCTAATTAAACACAGCTGAACCTGCTGATCAAGCTCTGTAGACTGAACTGATGAGTCCAGACCAGTGTGCTGGAAGATCAACTGCACATCATTGAACACCTCTGCTTTACATGCACTTCAGCGTTTAAAAACTGTGAATTTGGATAGTTAATTGGCAGAAACATGAAGTAATAATAATAATATTAATAATAATAATAATTCCTTAAATTTTATAGCGCTTTTCTGGACACTTTCAAGCGCTTTACACACCACCTCACCACCAGACCACACACCAGCTGATTGGTGGAGAGAAGTAATGAAGCCAGTTGTAATATGGGGATGGTTAGGAGGCCATGATGGACAGAGGCCAGTGGGCAAATTTGGCCAGGATGCCTCTTTTTTTTGAAGGACATCCTGGGATTTTTAACAACCACAAAGAGTCTAACGTCTCCTGAGCATCAACATACTGGGGCATTAGGACCCACACAGACCGCAGGTTGAGCGCCCCCTGCTGGCCTCACTAACACCAGTTCCAACAGCAAACTAGCTTTCCCATGTGGTCTCCCACCTAGGTACTGACCGGGCGGAGCCCTGCTTGGGTTTAGTGCATGTGAGAGTTGCAGAGAGCCTAAATTATAAATTATCTTATAAATGATGGCGATTTGTGTAGTGTAAAAATGTAGTGTTTTAGATGGGCTGAATCATTTACATCTTTATGATGTTCTTCTAGTTAATATAAATTTCCCAGTTTTTCCTAAAAAATACAGGCCAAAACAACATGTGTCAATGGTAAGATACACTGCAAAAATATCTGTTAATTAGCAGTATTTGTATTTACTGATTCACAAGTGTTTTTCTCTTTTATTGCTGTGAGTTACATTATGGGATGTCTGCTCTGTGGACTTTTGATGTTGAAAATTCAACTTTCACATTAACAAAGTGACTTTTATTATGACATTTTGAGATAATATAATGTATAAGAGATGATATATGGAGAGGTAAGTCTGTAATATAACAGAAAATGTACTGGCAGGTCATTACAAGGTTTTTGAAGTGTAATATACAACACCAACACCATTTATATACTATAAATGTCAATAAAAGTAACTTTTTCTACATTTTTTAAGGTTAAAAGTTGCAGAAAGAAAGATCAAGCTCCCATAATGCAGTTCAAAAGCATAAATAAATGCAAAACTGATAATGTATAGATAATTTTTACAGTGTATAAACAAAACGAACACAATTATCAGGGTTTCCTCATGTCTCATCAAGTCTAATTTAAGACTTTTAAAGACCATTATGAATTAAGTTTCTCACACAAGGCTAAACACTAAGGATTTTTCTAATGGCCCAGTTAATACAATAAAACCAATAAAAACTAAAAGTTAGTGTAGGGAAGATAATTAAACCATATTGGTAAATAGAGTTAATAAATAAACTATTGTAAACTTTTATTAAGGTGGACTGTTTGTGACTGGATAGGTGTCAGCCA